>NC_091198.1:33458188-33678188 GCF_040958095.1 Procambarus clarkii
AGTTATTGTTACGTAATTATTTCAATGTGTCTGATTGTTTTGTCCTTAGTTTTTTTTGCAGTAATATTATTCAATATTGTGTAGTGATATATTTATATAATAAAATCTGTGAATCATCGCTATACTCAAAATTATAGTGTGCATATTAGTGATTCAATTAGTATGTTCATAAAACAATAAACAAATAGTTTTGCTGTTATTACACTATACTGTATAGGTTATATATAAGAATCTGCATGTTTTGTTCACCACAACGAACCACTAAGTTGGTATGGTGTCATACCAATAACGAATGGCTGCTGCCTAACGAGAGGCTTTAGCCACAGCTAAACACAGCCACATTACTGAAGTAAATTACCAAAGAGGAAAATATGACAAGATGAGGAACTTCCAAATGGGAATACCATGGGAAAACAGAACTCAGAGAAAAGGCTGTATAGGATAAGATGGATTATGTCACCCAGAAGTGCCAGGAAACTGCAGACAGGTTTATCCCAGCCCAAAATGAGAAAAATGGAAAGCAACAGACAAATTCAAGGTTCAATCAGGAATGTACGATAGCGAAGCAATTGAGTAAAAGAACATGGAGAAACTACAGGAATAACAGAACACCAGAGAGCAGGGAGAGATACCAGAGTGCAAGAAATGAGTACCTCAGAGTGAGAAGAGAAGCAGAGACATAGTATGAAAATAACATCACGAGTAAAGCTAACATCCAACTAAAACTGCTCCACAGCCACATCAAGAGGAAAACAGCAGTGAAGAAACAAGTGATGAAACTGAGAAAAGGGGAAAACAGATACAAAGGGAATGACAAGGTGTGTAAAGAACTCAACAAGAGATTCCAGGAGGTCTTCACAATAGAACAGGGAGAAGTCCCTGCACTAAATGAGGAGGCAAACCAAGTAACCTTGGAGGAATTTGCCCTCACCAGTGATGAGGTCAAAATAAATCTGTTGGAGCTGAATGTGACACAGGCTATTGGGCCCGACTGAATTTCACTGTGGATACTAAAAGAAGGTGCAGAGGCACTAAGTGTGCCACTCTCTATTGTGAATAACAGGTCACTGGAAACAGAAGACCTACCGGAAAGCTGGAAGAAAGCTAATGTAGTCCCAATATACAAAAAGAGTGACAGGCAAGAGGCATTGAGCTACAGGCCAGTTTCCCTAACTTGTATACCTTGCAAGGTGGTGGAGATGATTGTGAGAAAAAGGCTCATAGAGCATTTGGAGGGAAATAGCGTTGTAACACACCACCAGCATGGGTTCAGAGATGGTAACCCGTGCCTCACAGGTTTAAAAGAATTCTATGACAAAGCAACACAAATTAGGCAAGAGAGAGACGGGTGGGCAAACTGCATTTTCTTGGACTGTCAGAAAGCATTTGACACAATATCTCACAAAAGGCTGTTACAAAAGTTGGAGCAACAGGCAAGAGTAAAAGGTAAGGTGTTCCAGTGAATAAGGGAGTATATAAGCAACAGGAAACATTGGAAGATATCTTACTTCCTCTCACCCCCCTTTATCTTCTTCTGTCCCCACTTCCAAGCTCGCCCTTCGTGGTGTCTTGTATATATTCGGATTTGGGAGATATCAAAGTGGTGAGATGTCACCAGTGGGATTCCACAGGGCCTTTTACTTGGACCCATCCTGTTTCTAATATAAGTAAATAACCTTCCAGAGGGTATAGACCCATTCCTCTAAATGTTTGCTGATGATGCAAAAACTATGAGAAGAGTCAAGAAAGATGAAGATACAGATACTACAAGATGACCTCGACAAACTGGTGGAATGCTCAAGAAAATGGCTGCTAAAGTTCAACTCAGGAAAGTGTAAAGTAATGAATTTAGGCAAAAGGAGCAGAAGGCTGAACACAATATACTATCTGGGAGGTGATATCCTGCAAGTCAAATAGAGAGAAAGATCTGGGGATTGATATCATACCGAACCTGTCCCCAGAGACCCACATCAAAAGGATATCATCAGCGGCATATGCTAGACTGGTCAACATAAGAAGTGCCTTTAGAAACTTGTGTAAGGAATCGTTCAGGACCTTGTATACCACTACACCAATTATATAATCTTGGAGTATGCAGCTCCAGCCTGGAGTCCATACCTAGTTAAACACAGGACAAAGTTGGAGAAGATTCAGAGGTATGACACCAGACTAGTCCCAGAACTGAGATGTATGAGCTACGAGGAAAGGCTAAGGGAGCTGAACCTCACATCCCTCGAAAACAGAAGGGTAAGGGAGAGACATGATAACCACCTACAAAATACTCAGGGGAATTGACAGGGCGGACAAAGACAAACTCTTTAGCATGGGTGGAACACGAACAACGGGACACAGGTGGAAACTTAGTACTCAAATGAACCACTGAGACATTAGATAGAATTTTTTCAGTGTCAGAGTAGTTAACAAATGGAATGCATTAAGTAGTGATGTGGTGGAGGCTGACTCCATACACTGTTTCAAATGTAGATTTGATAAAGCCCAGTAGTCTCAGGAATCTGTACACCAGTTGATTGACAGTTCAGAGGCGGGACCAAAGAGCCAGAGCTCAACCCATGCAAGCACAACTTGGTGAGTACACACCAGTCAGCAAATGTCACCTCCTGCCCTCCCTCACCTCACTCGCCAACACTTCTCCTCCCACCATACTTTTTTGTTTTTTCAATATAGTGTATACAGATATTATATATAAGTATCTACATGTTTTGTTCACCAAAGCTGTACAACTAAGCTGGTATGGTGAGTTCAGACAGCAACAGAGGTCGCAACACACAGCTAATGCTGCCTCCCTCCTTCACTAAGATTCTTCCTCCCACAAAATTGTTTGTGCTGTTATTACACTATATGCTCACGTTATATATTAGTATCTACATTTGCGTTCACCATAGAGAACCACGAACCACTAAGCTTGTATGGTGATTCTTGACAATAACAGGTGGCCACACACAGTCAGCAGACGAAGTTATCTCCCTCCCTCCCCTCCCTTCGCATTACTGTTCCCACCATACTCTGTACAGAGCTAATTATTACAACAATCCTGCTATTATCAGAATCCTGGTAATTTTCATCACAGTCAGGGGTCTTCTGTAATACTATCATCGCTAAATAATACCAGTTACATATATTTTGACATTTTTTTGGTGATGCTGTGGTCACAAGCTGAACAGCAGTGCTGTGAGCCCATGCTGCATGCACCAGCCTTGGTTGCTCACTCAGTACTGAGGCTCAAACCCAGGAATGTTGCCCCACGATTTAAAAAAAAAATGCATTTATTTACAAGAGCCCTGAGGAAGCTGATGTGAACCCTGCCGAGCCGCAGGACTTTTACATTTTGGGCGGTACTCAATCACATCAACAGCTGTGGTGCGTAATTCTGCGACAGTTACTCACCACAGCTATTGATGTGTGGCACAGTTTAAGGGTTAACACATGTATTTTACATTTTACCTGTAAAATTATAAGGTAGGATGCTGCAGTGTCCAGTTGTGATTCTTCAAGAGCTTTGATAAAAAGATGCTTAGGGCTGCCTGCAATAGAAAAGAGATATCGCCATAGTGCTAGTTCTGTCTTACGGGCACACTGTACTACTGTCTGTAGGTACACTGGAAATTCTTTGATAAATTCCACAACTCTTGGAAGTAAACAGTCTGGTAGTGGATCTTTGCTGGATGCTTCCTCCTCAAGAACCTGTAAAATCATTCACGTATTAATTTCAATAAAAGAAATTGAGTAAACCTATAGGTGAAACTAATACATTAGCCTAGAGGACTAAATCATGCAGAGGCAACAATTCCCTCAACAATAATTATTTACTTCAATGGTGGCAACTGGGGATGCTGCACGACTCATTTTCAATAGAAAGCTTAATTATATTTATAGTACATAAATAAGTTGACTTAAATAAATATATCAAAATGACATACAAATTGTTATGAATCTGATGAATAATGCTGATCATTGCAGCTCAACTGTTAATGGTAGAACAATATCATCATGAAGTTTCTGCCATGTAAGGGATTTCTTGGGTGATAAAGTTAACTGAACTGCTACCACGTTTTATCATAGTTGAAACATACAGAGTTTAATAAAGAAATTTCATTTTCCATACTACCTTATTTAAACACTAAAGATTAACAGATATTTTTGTTTTCCAATCTGACCTGATGCAACAGGAGTTCAAGTGCATGAGGAAAGTACGGTAAATCTCTGCAAGTACTGGCAATCTCCCAGGCATGGTAGCCAAGATTTCTTCTTAACAACTGACGTAATATATGATGGAGGTAGACCTGACTCTGCAAAGATAAAAGCACAAAGAGCATTTGAAAGAACACTGATTATGTCTACCAAAAAAGTACTAACAGCACTACAAATACATACTGCACTGTGTACAATAATTTGGAACAATTTAACATGACCATTCTTTTGATATTAATAATATCAATATTTCCAGCAAAAAAATAAACAATTGGTTTCCATACTGTTACCAAAGGAGACTAAAAAAAAGTTACAAATGAGAACAGTACAATATATATTTTACAAAATTTCAACAAATTCTTCCAATACTCTTAACTCAACCAAGACTACCCAGCAAATTGTTTAGAAATAAGGTCATGAACAGAAAATCCAATTTGTTTATTGTGACATATAAGAGCTATCAACATACGGTACTTGGGATCAACATCCCAATGGCCCAATCTCTGACAGCCTCACAGTAGACCATCTAGCTCACCAGACTGGTCGATATTACAGTACACAATTAACTCTCTCACTCACAGCCTAGCCCAGCCAGAACTCGCAGCCCGGTTGATAAGGTACAATTGGAAGGTGTTCAAGTTCCCTCTTATACTCATTTAAATATTGCACTTAAATGTTTACTCAATTCAATAACTTTATTCATAAGTGTCTGTTTAGTAAATTTATAGTTGGGTTAGTATACACAAGTTCACAGTGAATTATTTATCTACGACTAAGTCAAAACAACAACATGAATGTCTGACAATGATATTTTTACTGATTTTGTGAAAAAACTTTCAACCAATATAAGCAAGTTGTAGTAGGACACAAACTGTGACAAGTTCAAGACCAAATAGGACAATGGATCTTTTGATTTCCATTTAAGCAGAACCCACAGAGTAATAATCGATGAATTAAATTTGAATTATCCACTATGAAAAGCTCGGCCTTCCAGGGCACTGTACTTGCTCCAGTAATCTTTCTCAATTTTGTTTACAAAATAGTTCCAGACACTTTATTAGCACATCATTCTTTATAGGTAATGCTAGGAATTTGATTATGTTTAATAAACATGTATGTTTCAACCCCCTGAACTATAGTCAAAGTGAGGAAATCAAAACCAAAACCACGTACAAAATGCACTTCAACTGCAATATAAAACAAAAATATAAAGTATAGCTAAAACAGCCCTGATAGCTAAAATGTCAGACGTCCTTACTTTTTATGAACAGAATAGAGTACCTCTCAACTGTAAGAAAAATGTTAGGCTGGATAACAAGAATGTTTCATAAAAGATGCCAAACCATGGATGGTACTTTTCTATCATGAGTGAAATATTGTTGTACATTAACTGCCCTATTCAAAGCTGGAGAAGTTGCAGACCTGAAGCAACTTTTTAACTTTTACTCTCTGGATTCATTAATTGAATGTCTAAATTATTGAAGCTGCTGAAAATCCCTATAATTTTCTCCCTGAAGTGCAGGTTAGAGATACAGCATAGTCAAAATAGGCCATTAAAAAATATTGGTACAATTATTCCTAAGAAGTATTTCTATACAATGTTTTCTCTAAATTCATTAAATGACTAGTTAATATTAGTCCTTTAAATTGTATTCTTATTATATCGGTGTTTTGTTTGTCGTCATGGCATCCAAGACTATTATAATGGTCTAACAACTGTGATAAGGAGAATAGTAGACTGCCACCAGAGGAACACAAACAACATTGTGCTAGGAGCACATGCATCGCTTTCCAACTTCATTATCACTTTTAATTACATGGATGGTGAAATATTGAAGAAACTGTTCATGACTTTTGTGAGACCAAAAGTGGAATATGCAGCAGTTGTATGATGCCCAGAAACCCAGCATTGAATATAATGGAACACCTCTTTCTGGTAGAGCCCCAGTGGCTCCCTGTCTCCCTCCCTCCCTCCCTTCTATGCTGGTCGTTTTGTTGTGGTACTATTTGCTCCTGAACTGATCTGTGGGCTGACGCTGGACCGAACACCGGGCAGTCTGGTGGCAGCATTTGGTACTATTGGGTTCTAGCTTGTTTTGTTTTCTTTGGTTATTTTTTATTGCTTGGAGAGTTATTTGGCATTTTAGTTTTTTGAGGCTTATGAACCCTGCAGTTGTCAGTAAAGTTTGACTGACTTTTGGGTGCTTTCCCATTGAAATGGCAGAATGTCATTTGCTCTTTGTGGCTCTTGTGAAAGGGAATCAGAATTTGGCTCTGGTCCCTGGTAGGCCAAATGAACTCGTGCAACTCATGTGACTGGTAGCTTGGAGCAATCTCAGTGAGATAGAGCTACAGGGAGCCAACAGGGCTCTACCAGAAAGAGGCATTTCATGGCATTCAATGATAGGTATTTGTTAGTTGTTCATTTGTTTCTCCGAGTCTTCATGGTACAGTGTGTCCTCACTTGAACGAACTATATGGGGCGAAGCCGATTCGTTCCAGTGCGGAATTCGTTCCATCCGTCCGGCCCCAACAACCTTCTTATTTTTTTTTGTTTAAACATATGCCAGGACACATTAGTTTGTTTCTTTGTCGTGTGGTGCTTCATTATAATATCTTTCATGCTCTTTTGGTGTCAATAATAATCTGAGATGCGAGAATCACCATCCCCCACCCCACTCACACCATCCTCCACACCACCCACACCATCCTCCACACCACCCACACTATCCTCCACACCACCCATACCATCCCCACACCACCCATACCATCCCCCACACCACCCATACCATCCCCCACACCCCCACACCATCCTCCACACCACCCACACCATCCTCCACACCACCCACACCATCCTCCACACCACCCACACCATCCTCCACACCACCCACACCATCCCCACACCACCCACACCATCCCCACACCACCCACACCCCCACACCATCCCCAACACCACTAACACCATTCGCTCCCACCACCCACACTCCCCACACCACCACCCACACCATCCTCCACACCACCCATACCATCCCCCACACCACCCATACCATCCCCCACACCACCCACACCATTCCCCAACACCACCCACATCATCCCCCACACCACCCACACCATCCCCACACCACTAACACCATTCGCCCCCACCACCCACACTCCCCACACCACCACCCACACACCCCACACCACCACCCACACACCCCACACCACCACCCACACACCCCACACCACCACCCACATCATCCCCCACACACCCCACACCACCCACATCATCCCCCACACCACCCACACCATCCCCCACACACCCCACATCATCCCCCACACCACCCACACCATCCCCACACCATCCCCCACACCACCCACACCATCCCCCACACACCCCACATCATCCCCCACACCACCCACACCATCCCCACACCATCCCCCACACCACCCACACCATCCCCCACACCACCCACACCATCCCCCACACCACCCACACCATCCCCCACACCACCCACACCATCCCCCACACCACCCACACCATCCCCCACACCACCCACACCATCCCCCACACCACCCACACCATCCCCCACACCACCCACACCATCCCCCACACCACCCACACCATCCCCCACACCCCACACCATCCCCCACACACCCCACACACCCCACACCATCCCCCACACACCCCACATCATCCCCCACACACCCCACATCATCCCCCACACACCCCACACCACCCACATCATCCCCCCACACCCAACCACATCACCCACACCAAACCATACCACACCACCCAAACCACACCACACCACACCATCCACGGGGTGTATTGAAGCAGCAGGCTTGGAAGCGTCTCAACTCGCCCGACAAAAAAAAAATGATGGTTGACAGGTCTCCTCTCACACCTCCAGGACCCCCCCCCCACCCCCCAGGCACCCGGCCATACACACCACAATGCCAAGTCAGCTATTGTTTTCTTCAGGAAACAATAAAACATGTTAATGATTAATAATGTGTATTAATACACGAAAATTAACATATTTTGGCATAAATATTTTACAGCTAAGATTGAGATTTATAATAGAGTATGAATGAGAGGTTTGGCAGCCATGCGTGGTCACCACCCTTCTCTCTCCACTTCCACCTCCCCTGACAACACCTTCCATCACTGACCCCACCTGCCTCCCCTGACACCGCCTGCCTCCCTGCCTCCCTTGACCCCACCTGCCTCCCCTGACCCCACCTGCCTCCCCTGACCCCACCTGCCTCCCCTGATACCACCTGCCTCCCCTGACCCCACCTGCCTCCCCTGATACCACCTGCCTCCCCTGACCCCACCTGCCTCCCCTGATACCACCTGCCTCCCCTGACCCTGCCTGCCTCCCCTGACACCACCTGCCTCCCCTGACCCCACCTGCCTCCCATGACACCGCCTGCCTCCCCTGACCCCACCTGCCTCCCCTGACACCACCTGCCTCCCCTGACACCACCTGCCTCCCATGACACCGCCTGCCTCCTCTGATACCGCCTGCCTCCCCTGACACCGCCTGCCTCCCCTGACACCGCCTGCCTCCCCTGACACCGCCTGCCTCCCCTGACACCACCTGCCTCCCCTGACACCACCTGCCTCCCCTGACCCCACCTGCCTCCCATGACACCGCCTGCCTCCTCTGATACCACCTGCCTCCCCTGACACCGCCTGCCTCCCCTGACACCGCCTGCCTCCCCTGACACCGCCTGCCTCCCATGACACCACCTGCCTCCCCTGACACCACCTGCCTCCCCTGACACCGCCTGCCTCCCATGACACCGCCTGCCTCCTCTGATACCACCTGCCTCCCCTGACACCGCCTGCCTCCCCTGACACCGCCTGCCTCCCCTGACACCGCCTGCCTCCCCTGAAACCACCACAAATGATGCTAGCCACCTCACCAAGGCCTAACGTTCACACGACCTGTGCTTGTTTTATTGGTCTACTCAAAATTTATTCTAAATAGATATTAGTACAGTACGTAGGCTGTTAGAGGGAGGGATCCAGGAAACAAACACCCCCCCTCCCACCCCCCCCCAATGGCTCAGGGAGCGACCGGCCGGCCACACAATGCCAGCTGTTATCTACACCCCAATTGTATTAAAAATTCTGTGAAAAGGAAATGTGTTCAAACTGTTTAAAATATGTACTGTATATATTACAATTTTCACCATTATTGTTGCTCCAATATGACATTTTTCTAATAAAAAGACTATTTTCAGTGTAGATAATGCGATAATTATCATTAAATTGACTCTTGGCATCTGACGACGAGAGGAGAGTGAGTGGTCTCTGTGGTCAGGTGGAGGAAGGAGGGTGGGGGCGGGGGAGCATGGAGGCACCAGTTACGTGTTGCCTCTTGCCTCCTAGCAACAACTCTTTCACTAATGCCCCCTGACACCATTTTATCACCATTTTTATCACCATTTCTCCCTAGAAACAATGGGTAAGGATAATAAAACACTACATAACTGTTTACACTCTGGCGAATCATAGTTGATGACAGCCAGCTCCGACGCTCGGCCTCAGTGACCGCTTGGACGAACATTCCTCACTTAATCGAACATTTGTATGTTCCACTGAACATTTGGTACCGAATTCAATTTGTTCGGCTCTTCCGGGAATTCGATAGAGCGGGGTTCGTTAGTCTGAGGAAGCACTGTACTATTTTGGCTTTGTATTGGTACAGTAGTGTAATTGTGCCTATATCTGCACTCGTACATTTGTCAGCTTTTCCCTCTACCAATATACATTCATGTGGCTGTACATATCAGTGTTCACATATCTGGGTGTGGATTACTTTTTATTTCTGAAAGAAATGTCTGAGCGTGCTATCATGAGTGCCCTTTTACCATCTGTATTACGAATGTTTTGTCCAAAGAAGCAAGATACGATTTCTTTCTATTCAGACAAGGAAAGTTTTGCATATATAAATCTCCACATACAAATCTTGCTTCTTTGGAGAAAACATTCGTAATACAGATGGTAAAAAGGCACTCATGATAGCATGCTCAGACATTTCTTTCAGAAATAAAAAGTACTACTCATTAGCTACCATTACCTATATTCACTTCAATCAAAATTGTTTTAATATGTAACTGTTTGAATTCCCTATTTGATAATACTGAACAGTTAAAAAATGATGAATCCATTACAGGACAAAAAGTTATTACAAATCTTAAACGATTTGCTTTCTTAAGAGCACTAAACAAACATTACAATGCAAACTTTGATAATGTTGAAATATACTTACAGTTCGTTCGACAACAGTGAGTGGTTGATGCTGAGATGCAGCATCACATACCAATAAGGATGTGTCTGTTTCTGCACCTAACAAGATGCCCTCCTCAAACATGACAGCTGCAAAATTATTTCCATATTATTTTCTTTATAGAGAAGAATAAATAAACTTGACCAATATGGCATGGTGTGTCATCAGAGATCCCTTTTAAAGTAAAGGAACATATTATGAGGCACAAATAGAGTGGAATAATTTAAAAGTGTGTAAAATTCGTTAAAAGTAAAAAAAAAAAATATATATATAATTTCAACGCTAAATAAAGGCGAGTGTCAATGGCTCCCTGAAGCTATCTCACTGAAACGGCTCCAAACTACTAAATAGCTTTAGCTGTTGAGATCTATTCAGCCTACCAGGTACCATGACAGAACCACACGAAGGTGCAGGGGAAAAAAACAGCGTTGAATGTAATGAAAGGCCATTTTCTGGGTGAGACCCCGGAGGCTCCCTGGAGCTTATCGGGCTAATGTATGTTATATTAGACCATGACAGTAGCTAAGGAGTTCAGACCTACCAGGGACCAGCGCCAGAACCTGGCCCCTTCAGAGAGGTTTCAGGGAGCAATGGCACTGGAAAACCCCCTTGTGGTTGGGGTTTTCCTTATCTGCCATCGACTGGGGTAAGGCACCCAGAAAGGTAGGCATGACAAAACAAACCCCACATGGTAAAAAACCAGCGTTGAATCTAATGAAACGCCATTTTCTAGGTGAGTCTGGGTGAGTCCCGGAGGCTCCCCGGAGCTATCCATGGCTGATATGGATATCCTAACTATTTTGCATCAGTCGATGTGGGTGGAGTTCTAGCCTACCGGGGACCACGAGCCAGAACCTGGCCCCCTCACAGAGGCACGGGGAGCAATGGCCCATAGAAATGCACATGTGATTTGGGGCATTCTATATCTGCCATCGACCGGGACAGGCACCCAAAAAGGTAAGCGCCACAAAACAAACCCCTATTCTGGTTAACAACAAAATTTGACAAACGAGTGGACAGAACTCCCCAAAAGAAAAAGGAGACGTCACAAGCATGACATCACACGAGCCGTGCCGCATGTCTGCGCAGCTCCCCCTTCCCCCTCCTGGAGAGGAGGGGGAAGGGAGATATTATAATTGTAATTATAATAACCTATTATAGGTATAGGTCAGGTCATCAGATTATAGGGCAGTTGACTAATAATGTGAGGTCATTAGAGCGTGAAATTCAACAATCAGATTATCTTGATTGGTTTAAGTAATAATTGTAATTACGAAGCAATAAGATGCTTATCTTAACATACTAAGAAGGTTAGGTAAGGTCGGTGTTTTCTATGAAGCTTTTCAAGGTAAACTAGTATGTTTAGTATGTCACATATGCACGTATTTAATAAGTCAATATTGACTATACGAAAGTGCGAGAACGGGTTGCAACACGAAGCCGAGACAACGGACTGCAACCGCCGACCTAAAGCAACACAGGCCCGACTGGGCCCAGGAACGTTAACAAGGTAGCGTGCAGCCAGGACCCTGTTCGACCGCCAAAATCCCCGTGCCCGAATGTCAGCCCAAGACATATTGCTGAAGACGGCAGCAAGAGCAGCGAACTTACGAACGTCAAGGGCATGGGGATAGACCGCAGGCTGGCTGGATTTAATAACCCTGCGGATGACCTGAGAGACCCGAACCCGCGAACAGGGAAGAAGGGAAACCAGATCAACCAAAGAGTGTCCCCGGACACAGATGCCGTGGCGCGTAGATAACGGCGGAGGACCAGAACCGGACACAACACATGGTGAACCCCCCGGCCTGACAAACCATGCATCTACAACCCAAGGACCCCTCCGGAAAGCAGCAGTCTCATTCTTCGCCAGAAAAGAGGGAGACGGCTGCAAATGAACAAACCGAAGACCACGACCAAAGGAGCAAAAACCTCTGCGCTGGAGAAGAGTATGAAGCTCTGCCACGCGACCCCCAGAGGCTAATGCCAACAGAAAAAGAGCCTTAGCAAAGCAATCTTGAACCGAAGGGGCCACAACAAACCGAGGAGTGGAAAGATAGAAGAGCACTCTGTCCATGAACCAGGACAGCTCAGGCGGCGCATGAGCAGGCCGGAGGTGAAACAACGCCCAAGACAGCTTGTGAAACGGCGCAGAAGTAACATCAATACCGAAAGCAAGCTGTAGCGGCTCCGCCAGCGCCGCACGATTCGAAGCGATAGTATTAGGCATCAGATGACAGTCCTGAAACAACCAAGAGAGAAAGGACAACACCACCTGAACCAAAAGTGAGGAATAACGACGAAGGGTGAAAAAGAACCGGAAGGACCGCCAGGAAACTTCATACTGCCGCCGAGAGGAAACTCGCAGGTGAGAAACCAACAAGGAAGCCACCTGCTCACCATAAAGATGGTGATAAACACGAGTCAAAAACACCAAACGTGAAGACTCGTGGAGAAGAGCGAACCTGTCACATACCGGACCGGCCCGATCTCCTGAAAGAGGCGGAGCCGTGGAAAAACCTCCAGGTTCGAACAATGGCCAAGCAGCACCTGAAACCACGGCTGGGCCGGCCACCAAGGGGCCAAGAGGACCACTCGACCCTGGTAAGCCTCCAAGCGAGAAATGACCTGGAGCAGCAGCTGAACCGGGGGAAAGAGGTACAGGAACCCCCACCTCGACTAGTCCTGCCGAAAAGCGTCGATCTTGACGGCCTCGCAGTTGGGGAAAGGTGCACGCCACGTAAACCGGAAGACGCCTCGACCACGCCGAAGCGAAGACGTCCACCTCCGGGCGCCCGAACGTCCGGCAGAGCCAACGGAAGGAGCCGGCATCGACCGTCCATTCCGTGGACAGGGGAACGAACCTGGACAGGCCATCCGCCAGGACATTGGACACCCCCCGGACGTGAACCGCCAGGAGAGCCAAACCCCGAGAACTCAGCAGATGAGTCACCCGAAGCGACCAACCCCAAAGAGCCAAGGACCGCATTGAACCCCCTCAGTTCAGACAATGAACCACCGGGGAGCAGTCCGAATGGAGCCGGATCGTTGATCCGCGGGCGACCCGAACCCTCCGAAGCGCAAACCATACTGCTGCGAACTCCCACACCGTGCTGTGAACCCGACAGAAGGATGGACCCCACCGCCCCTGGACGACCTGGCGAGCACTGGTCACAAAGCCCCAGCCAGGAGATGATGTGTACGTGAACACATCAAGTGAGGGCTCAGACAAGTGCCAAGGCACCGAACTCCGAAAAAAAACGAAAAAGGAAACCGGCTACGCAGCAGCTGACACATAGCCCCCAGGGTTCGAACCCAGCGATCGCGAGAGAGGCAGAAGGGACGTCCCCGAAGGAACCAGAACAGCCGACGAAGCCAAACTCAACCCGGTGGGTAGACCAACATCGCGAAGTTCAGGCTGCCACACAAACCCTCGAGCAATCGCTGGGTGACCTGGGAGCCCCCCAGAAACAGACATAGGTGAGACCGCAGCCGAGGGAGAGACTCCGGAGGGAGAGACAAGAAAGCGGTCCGAGAGTCCCACACAACACCCAGCCAGGACCGAACCTGGGAGGGCACCAGATGGGACTTACGCCAGTTCACCAGGAACCCGAACCCGGCGAGCTGGGAAAGCACCAAATCCCTGGCAAGCAGACACGCAGACCGACTGTGAGCCCAAACCAGCCAGGCATCGAGGTAAGCCAACACCTGAACACCTAACAGACGCAGACGGGCCACCACGACCCGGGTAAGGGGTGTGAACACGCGAGGTGCCAGGTTCAACCCGAAGGGGAGACAACGAAAGCGGTAGCACTGACGCCCCACAACAAAACCAAGCCAGTCCCGGAACCCACATGAATAGGGACGTGCCAATACGTGTCCTTGAGGTCCAGGGACACCATCCAAGCGCCCGGCGCCAACAGAAGTCGGACCTGGGACAGAGTGGTCATCCGAAACGACAGGCAAGAAACCCAAGGGTTCAGACGGGACAAGTCCAGAATGAACCGCAGGTCCGCACAGTCCCGTTTCGGAACTGGAAACAGGCGGGAAACCCACCTGAGGGACGGAGTCGTTTTGACCACGCCCAAGCGCACCCACTCAAAGATGACCCGACGGAGCGCAGGAGAGGAAGCCTGCCCCGTCAGCCCCGAGCCCCCTGCAGGAGGAGGAGCCACCCAACGCCACCGCAGGCCGCGAGAAACGACCCGAAAAGCCCACAAATTGTGAGACCAGGCGTGAGCGAACAGAGACAGCCTCCCCCCCCATCGCCCCCTCAATGGGGCGAACTGTGAAAGGGCTGCTGCCTCTTACGAGAACCCAACCTGCACGCAGAACGAACACCGCGCCGACCAGGCACAGGTGGGACCGTAGGCAGCACTGGTACCGAACCCAACACCTGTGGCCAACCCCGACGAACGGAATCACACGCCCTGGTACGGCCCAGCCGGGAAGGAACCCCCCGGTATCTCTGGAAAACCAACAACTCAGACATAGGGCAGCAAGAGGAAGAAGCTGCCTGAACATAACGCTCAACCGCAGAAGCCTTAAAAAGCAGAGGACAAATGGGAGAAGACAACCTAAGAACCAGGGCCAAAACGGATTCCAAAGAGGAAGCAAGGACCGCCTGACAAGATGTGAAGCGCGCAGTGAAAAACCGCAGCAATGCCTCCCGCAGGATCGGCGCAAAAAGCTTCAACATGGCAGACGACGCCCGAGCAGTGGAGACCAAGGCGTCAGACCCCGGAACGGCCCCAAGCGCCTCAACATCCCCCACAAGGCAATCCGAAGATAGCTCCAGGAGGGAAAAGAAACGCAGGACCAAAGCCAAAAAGCCACGAGCGCACAAATCCTCCGCCACAAGAGCAACCGACAGGGAAGGAACCTGCACATGGAGCTGCACCGCACCAATATCCCGCAGAAGGGCAGGAGCGAAAAGACACTCATTAAGGTGCTCAAAATCGCTCCCCAGGTAAACCTGGACCACCGTCAACGCCTCACGCCACTCAAACGTGCAAGTTCGACAGAACGAGTCCCAAGCATCCAACGAAAACAAGGGGCAGTCTGCAAGCCACGACGACCAAGGCCCAGGTCCGAACCCAGGACGGAAACAGATGGAATGGCCTTCAGATCACCAGGAAACCAAACCCGGCGATCTGGAAAGAACCATGCCCCTGGCGAGCAGACAAGCGGACCGACTGGGAGCCCACACCAGCCAATCGTCGAGGTAGGCCAGACACCGAATCTCAAGCAGACTCAGACAGGGCACCAAGATCCGGTAAAGATGCAAAAATACACCAAGTGCCAATTACAAAATAGGGAAGACAACAAAAGCGGTGGTGGTGGTGGGGCCTGTAGCCCCACCACCAACTGTGCCAGTCCCGGAAAACTGGAGAGGAACGTGGCAAGAATTGACCAGGAGGTCCAGGGCCACCAACCAGGCACCCGGCCCCAACAAAAGCCGGACAGGAGACAACAGTCCTTCGAGGAGGGCATAGAAACCAGGGCACAGACTGAAGAAGTCCAGAAGAACTGCAGATTCAAAAGGCCCATGTCTGCAAAGAGCAGACGGGAACCCCAGAAGGATGGGGCGGATCAACCACGCCCAACGCACCTACTAAGATGACATGACGAAGCGCAGGGGAAGAAGCCCACCCGGCCAGCTCTGAACCCCCCAAAGGGGGAGAAGCCGTCCACCGCCGCCACCAGAGGCTGGAAGACAACAAAAAGCGCCCACCAACAGCGGTACCATACGAGAGTCAACAGAGCAAGCTGCTCCCCCAGTGTCCAGTCAACAGAGAAGGGAACAGAGCCCATTCCGAAAGAAAAAGTACACATACACATATACACATATATACAGATCATGTATATACACATACACATACATAAAGAATATTGTGCGAGGAGCCTATGCCACGCTTTCTAACTTTAGAAATGCTTTTAAATACATGGATGGCGATATACTAAAGAAATTGTTCACGAAATTTTGTTAGGCCAAAGGTAGAATATGCAGCGGTTGTGTGGTGCCCATATCTTAAGAAGCACATCAACAAACTGGAAAAGGTGCAAAGACATGCTACTAAGTGGCTCCCAGAACTGAAGGGCAAGAGCTACGAGGAGAGGTTAGAGGCATTAAATATGCCAAAACTAGAAGACAGAAGAAAAAGAGGTGATATGAACACTACATACAAAATAGTAACAGGAATTGATAAAATCGATAGGGAAGATTTCCTGAGACCTGGAACTTTAAGAACAAGAGGTCATAGATTTAAACTAGCTAAACACAGATGCCGAAGAAATATAAGAAAATTAACTTTCGCAAACAGAGTGGCAGACGGTTGGAACAAGTTAGGTGAGAAGGTGGTGGAGGCCAAGACCGTCAGTAGTTTCAAAGCGTTATATGACAAAGAGTGCAGGGAAAACAAGACACCACGAGCGTAGCTCTCATGCTGTAACTACACTTAGGTAAATACTTAGGTAATTACACAACGTAGCCGAGAAGATGCCGGGAGCACCGCCAGGGGAAGAAGCCCCGAGCCGCACACGCAGAAGGGGAGGGGAAAGGCGAAAGAGGCGCCCCGCACCCATAACATGGGGAAAACCCCGGCATCCGCCCCATAACCGCAACCCAGAACACCCCAGTAGCTACGGGGTAAGGACTGGAGAAGCGAGAAGAACGAGAGGCGCAGAGAAAAAGCCACAAAACACGAGCACGCGTGCACACTGCCCAGACCAAAACAAACTCCCACGGCGCACGCGCAAAACCTGCTCAGTGGGAAGGCGCCTAAAAGGACCACTGCACAAGTAGCCCAAACAGCCCATGACCCGAGTTATGGACGCAGGGGCAGAAACAGCCTAGCGGACGGGAACAGGAACGAAAACAGGAAGCACGGACATACATATCCGGTGAATGGAAAGAAGACAAGTAATGAACCAGCAACCCAATTGGACTACAAGCAGCCCAAACTGGCACCCCGGATAAGGAGTATGTAAAGAAAACGAACAGTGTCGAGACCGAGGACGAAGAAAAACACAGGAACAAAAGAGCGATACAGAACCGAACACCCAGAATAAACCCGGAAGGGGACCAACAAGCCCTGAAAAGACCGGAGGGAAGTCCCACCGAAAGACACCAGACGTTCCAACAATACGGGAAGTAGCCAAAAAGGGAGCCGGTCGGCCAAGCAGACAGCACGCTGGACTGTGATCCTGTGGTCCCGGGTTCGATCCTGGGCGCCGGCGAGAAACAATGGGCAGAGTTTCTTTCATCCTATGCCCCTGTTACCTAGCAGTAAATAGGTACCTGGGTGTTAGTCAGCTGTCACGGGCTGCTTCCTGGGGGTGGAGGCCTGGTCGAGGACCGGGCCACGGGGACACTAAAGCCCCAAAATCATCTCAAGATAACCTTCCCGAACCTTCGAGAACACCCACAAACAAGCAGAACCCACGAAGGCTCATAAAAGCACAGTCGCACCTGAGACCAAAAGTCATGCAGAACCCCCAAAAAGAAAAGGAGAACATGACAGGGAAGCCCCGTTCCAAGAAGAGGGGTGAAAAAACTGCAAAGAACACCCACGAACAGGAACCAACGGACTCAAGGAACAAGGAACCGAACCCAGGGAGGGGCCGACGCCCAACTAATCGTACGAGGAGGGGGAAGGAAAACACCCCACTCCCTGTAACTGCAAGCCCCGCTCGAAGAGTAAAACAACCCTGATGGGGACTAACGGGGCCCCCAGGCAGCCCCACCCCAGCCCCGGAAACCCACACGTCAGGCCCTGGGGCCGAGCCGTCCCCCCAAAGTCCCGGCCTCAAGAAAAACCGGGGCAGCCACGAAAAATACCAAGGCAGGGAGCCCACTGGCAGACTTATACAACATGGCTGGAGGAACAGGCTTGAATGCCCCCGTCGCTACCCCGGAAGTTGAATTCCCCGAGACCGCCCAAGTCTCGAAACCATCAAAACTCCTCCCCAACCCCGAACCCACAGACGGTAAGGACCTGGATGCAGGGAGGAGGGGATAGGGGGGAAGACAAGGGGGTGTGGAAGGAAACCAAAACAACCAAAACCCCCAAGCCCCGTCATGAAAATGGGGCAGCCTCGAGGCTTCCGGGGAGCAACAACCTAGAGCGTTGCCAACACCGAAACACGATGCGCAATGCCCGTGCTGCCTGCACCCACATAGTCAGACTAAGACTGGGTCAGCAAGCCACAAACAAGCAACAAAACTCGTAGGGCTCCGGGTCGAAGGTGCCTCCGAGCCCACAGGTAGCAGACGGAGGCAAAACAGTGAGTCACCCTGAGACAAGGGGACAGAGCAACCCTCGAACTCGCACAGAGAGAGGGGGGACCCCGGGGTCACATCCACCGGACCCACGCATTCCCATGGGGATTCCCAGGGTCCTGAGCGTTTACTTTAAGAGGACTCGCGCCCAGGTAAACCCAGGCAGGGTACTGCTAACCGGCACCCAAAACTACCAAACAGCCTTCTAAGAACTGAACCCCCGGGACGTGTACACTCACGGGGAACTAGCAGGGGAACCACCGGAAGAAGGAAGAATACACAGAGGGCAAGAACCAAGGCCTACCCCCCACCAGACAGAAAACAAAAAGAATAAGAAAACCCTGCAAGAGGACGGCGTACCCAGGCGGAACAGAGCCGGCCGCTATGATAGGGTAAAAACTAGCTACGCAGTACCCTGCGCCCCGCCAGTGCAAACTGCCCCCTACCCCATGGCGAACAAGGGAGACAGAACACCCGAGCACACAAAGAGCGGCCGAAAACCAAGCAGTAAACGGCCTAGCAGGGGCAGAACCCACGGAACTTGTGGAAGGGATCCCCAAGCCCCAAGGGCAGTACTTACAGGGCACCTGGGGAAGGAAACCCTAGGCGCATGCAGCCCGAGTACTGAAGAAACACTCCCAGCTCACGCAACACCTAGAAGACAGACACCACACTAGGTACAGTGCTGAAACAACCACCGTAGCCTGAGCACACGACCTCAGCCGTTAGCATCAGCCTTAGAACTGAGAGTGGATAGCCGGTGCGATGGGTCTGGGGCTCCCCCTTCCCCCTCCCGGGGAGGGGGGAGCTGCGTGGACAGCGGCACGGCGACGTGTGACGTCATGATTGTTTCCTCG
Source organism: Procambarus clarkii (assembly GCF_040958095.1). Taxonomy (NCBI): domain Eukaryota; kingdom Metazoa; phylum Arthropoda; class Malacostraca; order Decapoda; family Cambaridae; genus Procambarus; species Procambarus clarkii. Next base: position 33,477,820 of record NC_091198.1, read on the forward strand.
TTTATTTTAGGGGAGTTCTATCCACTTGTTCGGCTTGTGGTAACAATTTTCACCAGAATAGGGGTTTGTTTTGGGACGCTTACCTTTCTGGGTGCCTAACCCGGTCGATGGCAGACATAGAATGCTTCCAACCACACTGGGGTTTCTATAGGCCATTGCTCCCCTTGCCTCTTCTGAGGGGGCCAGGATCTGGCTTGTGGTCCCCGGTAGGCTCATAGAACTCCATACACATGACTGATGCCAAAGTCTGACATTAGCACATCAGCCTAGTAAGCTCTGGGGAGCCGAAGGGGCTCCCCCCAGAAAAGGGACTCATCAGGGAGGAGGAGGCAGTGCAGGTAATAGCAATGAATTCTAGACTCTGGGTCGAGAGAGAAAACCCAAAACAATGAGGCCCAGGAACATTAACCAAGTACCAGGCCACCAGTACCCTGGTAAACTGTCCAAACCCCTCCAACTGAATATGAGCCTACAACAGAGACAAAAAAAAACAGCTGCATCCTTTCAAGCACCATGGCCACAAGGGCAGACTGGTAAGATTGAATGAGGATATAAACAATCAGGAGGACAAGCCTTAGGATATGGCAACAAGATCCAACTACAAAGCATTTACTGAAGCAGAATCAGTGGCAAGAAGGTAACAGCGGAGAGCCACATTTGGATGCAACACATGATGCTCCCCCGGCCTAACCAACTAAGCATAAATACCAAAGGACCCACTGGAAGCAGGTCAACCATCCTCCACCCAGAAGGAAGAAGCAGACAGCAAATAAGCAAAATGCCCATCATGGCAAAATAACAAAACCTTGCTCCAGAGGAAACTATGATGCTTCCTGACACTACAGCTGGAGGAAATGGTGTAGAAAATGAGAGCTAAAGAAAAGAATCCTGGACCGAAGGAGACACTGGAAACCTAAAAGAAGAAATAAGAGGGAGAATGTGGTCTAGCTGTGCTCCAGAAGTGCATGAACAGGATCGAGATGAAACAATGACCAGGAAAGCTAATGAAATTGAGCAGAGGAAGGGGGGAAGCCATTACGGCTCCCTGGAGCTACTTCACTAAAGACAAAATAATGAAGGGGACTTACCCAGAAGGCAGTCGGAGCTTCACACCAACTCGAAGTCGAGAAGGCTGCAGCCGCCGACCCAAAGCGACACAGGCCCGACTAGCCCAGAAACACTTACAAGGCAGCGTGCAGTCAGGACTCTGTTCGACCGCCAAAAACCCTGTGCCCGAATGTCAGCCCAGGACATGTTCCAAAGACGGATTGAACTTACAAATGTCATGGGCATGAGGATAGATCGCAGGCTGGCTAGACTTAAACCTTTAACTGCGCAATGCACCTGCAGGCCCACGTCTGGGGTGTGCTACGCACCTCCAGGTATTTGTATTTTTCACGTTCCATTCAAAACTCCTGCAGCTACATGGGGTTCACATCAGATTCCTCAGGGCTCTTGTAAACAGACGCCATTTTTTTTTTTAAATCTTGGTCCACATTCCCGGGTGTGAGAGCCTCAGTATTGAGTGAGCAACCAAGGCCGGGGCACACAGCATGAGCTCACAGCACTGCTGTTCAGCTTGTGACCACAGCATCGCCTAATAATGTCAAAATATATATATATAACTTGTATTATTTAGCCATGATAGTATTACAGAAGAACCTGAGTGTGATAATGACTGTACAATGTTCAAATATTGGTGATTGAATGCTGTTCACGATGTTCACAGCACCAGCCACAGCACCTCGGCATTATTTCGTCAATCTAGGAATCTTCAAATGACTTCTTAGGTTCCTTTACAAAAAAATTTGCGGTCAATTATGTATTTACAGGATTTAGTGACCAGTATTGTGATAACAGCAAAATTGTGGTGATAATAAGCACTGTGCGTAGTATTGTGGGAGGAGGAATTGTGTTGAGGGAGTGAGGGAAAGAATCGAGGTAGCCTCACTGTGTGTGTGTGTGTGTGGCAGCCACTCTTGTTTTGCTCATCATACTAGCTTAGTGGTTCGCTATGGTGAACATCGGATTGGAGGAATGTCACAAGTGCAGTACCACAGGGTTCAGTTCTTGCACCGGTAATGTTCACTGTCTACATAAATGATCTACCAGTGGGAATACAGAATTATATGAACATGTTTGCTGATGATGCTAAGATAATAGGGAAGATAAGAAACCTAGATGATTGTCATGCCCTTCAAGAAGACCTGGACAAAATAAGTATATGGAGCACCACTTGGCAAATGGAATTTAATGTGAATAAATGCCATGTTATGGAATGTGGAATTGGAGAACATAGACCCCACACAATCTATATATTATGTGAGAAATCTTCAAAGAATTCTGACAAAGAAAGGGATCTAGGGGTGGTTCTAGATAGAAAACTGTCACCTGAGGACCACATTAAGAACATTGTGCGAGGAGCCTATGCTACACTTTCCAACTTCAGATTTGCTTTTAAATACATGGATGGAGAAATACTAAAGAAATTGTTTACGACTTTTATTAGACCAAAGCTAGAATATGCAGCGGTTGTATGGTGCCCATATCTTTAGAAGCACATCAACAAACTGGAAAAGGTGCAACGACATGCCACTAAGTGGCTCCCAGAACTGAAGGACAAGACCTACAAGGAGAGGTTTGAGGCATTAAATATGCAAAAACTAGAAGATAGAAGAAAAAGAGGCGATATGATCACTACGGTCAAAATAGTAACAGGAATCGATAAAATTGATAGGGAAGAATTCATGAGACCCGGAACTTCAAGAACAAGAGGTCTATGATTTAAATGTTAGTTTAAATCATAGATTTAAACCAACAAAACAAAGCTGCTGGAGAAATATAAGAAAATTCACTTTTGTAAACAGAGTGGTAGACGGTTGGAACAAGTTAGGTGAGAAGGTGGAGGAGGCCAACCTGTACATATGTAATTACACTTAGGTAATTACATATGTACATGGGTATATACAATGTGTGTATATACCTATGTACATATGTGCGTAGTATTATGGGAGGAGGCATTGTGTTGAGGGAGCGAGGGAGAGAATCAAGGTAGCCTCACTGTGTGTGTGTGTGTGTGTGTGGGGCAGCCACTCTTGTTTTGTTCATCATACAAGCTTAGTGGTTCACTATGGTGAACACATTTGTACATGGGTATATACAATGTGTGTATATAGTGTAGTAACAGCAACAGGAGTATGTTGGGAGGAGCTATTTTGGTGAGGGAGGTGACATAATCGTAGCATCATCTGCTGGACGCTGTGTGATTTCTCATGCAGTGTATGATGGCCACTGTAAAGTTTGGACACAATACCGGCTTACTTGCATAGTTCTGGTAAATAAAACATGTAGATAGGTATACATAACATGTGTAAATAGTGTAATACAAACAATAACAGTATGGTGGGTGGAGCAATGTTGGCAAGTAAGAGGTTGGAGGAGTGAGGGTGTGGCAGCTGACACTCGTGGAGTTCTGAGTGTGTTGATGGTGAATGTATATAGTGTGTCATAGTGTATAGTGTGTAAATAGACTGAATATATACATAAATTAGCATGATACAAGGGAAATATGTACCGTACATGTGTACACATGTGTCATGCACATAACAGTGTCTTCGGACAGTATGGATGTTCTACTGCCATAATATAGTGTACGTATTCATTATACATAGGACTTTCCTGGCACGTACAAGCAAATGAAATGAATTTGGAACTGTGCACAGAAAATGAACAATAAAATATTCTCGGCAACTAACTCATCTTGCCCCAGGCGCCACCATCCCTAGGAGCGTACGCCACGGGCGACCAGGGAATGATGATGTCGCGCGCAAACTTACGGACCCCATAGCAGCCAAAGTACATACAATTCCGACCTTCTGTTACTACAGTATACCCATACTCAGGGAAGGGTTTTTGACAGTTCAAAAAAAAAAAAAAAAAATGTTTTCCAGAGAATTCATTTCCTGCACACTGGGAGGGGGGGGGGGGTGTCATATATGGAGGTCGCGCAGTTCAGGGGTCCCTGCGGACGACCTAAGAGACCTGTACCCATGAACAGGGAAGAAGAAAAACCAGATCAACCCAAAGCGCATCCCCGGACACAGAAGCCGTGGCGAGCAAATAACGCCGGAGGGTGCAACTGGACACAACACATGATGCACCCAGATCCTGACCAACCAAGCATCAACAACCCAACGACCCCTCCAGAAAGCAACAGTCTCTTCGCTAGAAAAGAAGAAGACGGGTGCAGACGAACAAACCTATCTCCGCGACCGAAAGAGCAGAAACCCCTGCACTGTAAGAGAGCATGAAGCTCCCCAAAACGATACCCAGAGGTCAATGCACACAGTAAAAAAGAGCCTTCAAAAAACAATCTGGAACCGAAGGGGGCCACAACAAACCGAGGAAACGAGAGATAGGAGAGCACTCTGTACAAAGATCAGGACGGCTTAGGCTGTGCACGAGCAGGCCGGAGGTGAAACAATGCACGACAGCTTGCGAAACAATGCAGTAGTAACATCTATACCAAAGGCAAGCTGAAGCGGCGCCACTAGTGCTGCACGATACAAGGCAACAGTATTCAGCATCAGATGATGGTCCTGGAACAACCACGAGAAAAAGGACACCACCACCCTAACCGAAAGTGAAGTACAACGACGAAGAGTCAAAAAGAAACGGAAGGACTGCCAGGAAACTTCATACTGTCGCCGAGACGAAGCCTGCAGGTGGGACACCATCAATGAAGCCACCTGATCACCATACAGATGTTGATAAACTCGAGTCAAAAACAAACACACACGAAGACTCAAGGAGAAGAGCAAACCAGTCTCGTAACGGACCCAGCCGATCTTCTGAAAGAGGCGGAGCCGCGGAAAAAGCTCCAGGTTCAGACTTCGGGCAAGCAGTGCCTGAAACCATGGCTAGGCCTGCCACCACAGGGCAAAAAGGACTACCCGCCCTTGGTAAATCTCCAAGCTACCAGGACCTGGAGCAACAGCTGAACCGGGAGGAAAAGGTACAGAAACCCCCACCTCGGCCAGTCGTGCTGGAAGGTGTCGCTACCGACGACCTCGTGGTCGGGGAAGGGCACCACATGTACCAGAAGATGCCTCGACCACGCCAATGCGAAGAGGTACACCTCCGGGCACCTGAACGTCTGGCAAAGCCAACTCAATCAGTCAGCATCGACCGTCCATTCCGTGGACGGGGAACAAACCAGGACAGGCTGTCCGGCAGGATGTTGGACACCACCCGGACGAGAACTGCCAGGAGAGCTAAACCCTGAGAACTCAGCAGACGAGTCACCCGAAGCAGCCAGCTCCAAAGAGTTAAGGACCACATCGAACCCCCTTGGTTCAGGCAATGAACCAACAAGGAGCAGTCCAAATTGAGCCGGATCGTCAATCCACGGGCGACCCAAACCCTCCGAAGCGCAAACCACACCGCTCCGAACTCCCGTACCATGCTGAGTGCCTGACGGAAGGTCAAACCCTACCTGAGCACTGGTCACAAAGCCCCATCTGAGAGACGACACGTCCGTGAACATATCGAGTGAGGGTTCGGGTAGATGCCAAGGCACTGAACCCCAAAAAACATGAAGAGGAAGCCGGCAATGCAGCAGCCAACGCAAGGCCCCTAGGGGCCGAACCCAGCGATCGCGAGAGAGGTGGAAGGGACATCTCCGAAGGAACCAGAGTCCCACACAAAACCCAGCCAGGTCCGACCCTGGGAGGGAACTAGATGGGACTTCAGCCAGTTCACTAGGAACCCGAACCAGGCTAGCTGGGAAGGCACCAAACCCTTGGCGAACAGACACACGGACCGACTAGGAGCCCAAACCAGCCAGACGTCGAGGTAACCCCACACCTTCACACCTAACAGACAAAGACAGGTCACCACGACCTGGGTGAGGCATGTGAGCACCTGAGGTGCCAGGTTCAACCCGAAAGGGAGACAACAAAAGCGGTAACTCTGATGCCCCAAAATAAAACTGAGCTAGTCCCTGAACCCTGGATGAATAGGGATGTGCCAATATGCGTCCTTGAGGTCCAGGGACACCATCCAAGCAACCAACTCCAACAGAAGCCGGACCTGGGACAGAGTGGTCATCCAAAAGGAAGGGCAAAAAACCCAGAGGATCAGATGGGACAAGTCCAAAATGAACCAGAGGTCTGCACAGTCCCGTTTCGGAACTAGAAACAGGCGAGAAACTCACCTGAGCGACGTCGTCTCGATCACGCCCAAGCACGCACAGGGGGCCTCGTAGCCTGGTGGATAGCGAGCAGGACTCGTAATTCTGTGGCGCGGGTTCGATTCCCGCACGAGGCAGAAACAAATGGGCAAAGTTTCTTTCACCCTAAAGTGCCCCTGTTACCTAGCAGTAAATAGGTACCTGGGAGTTAGTCAGCTGTCACGGGCTGCTTCCTGGGGTGTGTGTGTGTTGTGGGGAAAAAAAAAAAAAAAAAAAAAAAAAAAAAAAAAGTAGTTAGTAAACAGTTGATTGACAGTTGACAGGCGGGCCGAAAGAGCAAACCTCAACCCCCGCAAAAACACAACTAGTAAACACACTTCGAAATGACCTGACAGAGCGCAGGAGAAGAGGCATTCCCTACCAGCCCCGATTCCGTCGAAGGGGGAGGAGCCACCCAACGCCACCGAAGGCCTCAAGAAACGACCCGAAAAGCACACGAATTGTGGGACCTGGCATGAGCAAACAGAGCAAGCCTCCCCCATCCCCCACCATCGTCTCGTCAATAGGGTGAATCATGAAAGTGCTGATGCCCCGTACGAGAACCCGACCTGAGCACAGAGCGAGCACCGCACCGACCAGGCGAAGCCAGGACCAAACGCGGCTCCGAAACTAGCACCTGTGGCCCACTTTAACGAGAAGAATCATGGGCCCTAGCACGATCCCTCTGGGAGGAACCCACCCAGGACTTCCAGAGAACCAACAAGTCAGACAGCGCGGCAGCTGGAGGAAGCCGCCTGCATATATTGTTCAACTGCGGAAGCCGCCTGCATATATTGTTCAACTGCAGAAGCCACAAATAACAAAGGACAAAAGGGCGAAGACAATCTAAGAGCTAGGGGCCCAAGCGGATTCCAAGGAGGAAGCGAGCACCACCTGCCGACACGCGAGGAGCACAGCGAAAAACCGCAACAGCGCATCCCACAGGATTGGCGCAAACAGCTTCAAAAGAGCAGACGACAAGCAAGCAGCCGAAGCCAAGGAGCTAGACCCAGGACCAGCCCCAAGCGCCTCTACATCCTCTGTAAGCCAATCGGAAGACAGCTCAAAGAGGGAAAAGAAACGCAGGATTGAAGCCAATGAGCCCCGAGTGCGCAATTCCTCAGCCACAAGCGCAGCCGACAGGAAGGAAACCTGCACGTGAAGCTGAACCACGCCAACATCCCGCAGATAAGACGGAGCGAAAAGGCACTCATTAATTAAGGTGTGAAAAATCACTCCCCAGGTAAACCTAGACCACAGTCAACGCCTCACAGCATTCAACCGTGCAATATGACACAAGGTGTCCCAAGCACCGAGCAAAAACATAGGGCAGTCTGCAAGCAGTCAAGCCAGGACAACTCCGGAACCTTGTAACAAACCCAGTATGGAGACAAAAACCCAAATTTGAAGGAAGACGGATCCATTATAGAGGCATATACCGGTCAATCGCCAAACAACAAACGACCAACAGAGGGAGACCCAAGGTGACTTATGGAAGGGAACCCCAAGCCCCTAGGGCGATACTTACAGAGCACTCAGGGAAGGTAACCCTAAGCACATGCAGCCCGAGTACCTGCGAATATTACTCCCAGCTCGCACACCACCATAAAAACAGTACCGAACAGAGGACAGCACAACTAAAGTCCGGAGCTGGAGCCACAACGACCAAGCCGTATCCCATCAGCTGAAGAACTGTGGTGTGGATCACAAGTGCAGGGGGGTCTGGGGTTCCCCTTCCCCCACCCGGGGAGATGGGGGTTGCGCAGACGTGCACCGCAGTTCGTGTGATGTCATGTTTGTTTGCTCGTTTTCATTTGGGAAGTTCTATCCACTCGTTTGTCTACTTTTATTGTTTACACCAAAATAGGGTTTGTTTTGGGGCGCTTACCTCTCTGGGTGCCTGTCCCAGTCGATGGCAGATATAGAATGCTCCACAATCACATGTGCATTTCTAAAGGCCATTGCTCCTCATGCCTCTCTTGAGAAGGCCAGATTCTGGCCGTGGTAGGCCTAGAACTCTACCCACATCGACTGATGCCAAAAGTTAGGACTATCCCTATCAGCCTGGATAGCTCCAGGGAACTGTAGGGGCTCCCCCAGGAAACTGCCTCATGCCCCTAGCGAGAAAAAATGGACATTCGCTAGCCAGAATGACTCTGGAACCCCGGAATGCACCCAAGAAGAGAAGGAAGAACTTAACTCGAAGGTTGCTGGATCCATAACATAGCGATCCATAACATAACATTCCAGGTCTCTCAGGAGATAAGCACCAAGTACTTCCTGAGCCTCAGCAGGAGGAACCCAGGAAGTTGAGAACCTCCAGGAAGATGAATCCGACGTGCCCAGGTGTACCTAGAAACAAACCCTGGGGAAAGCCCTTCCTAACTCAAATTCATGCAGTGAAGGAGGATTATGAAAACCCCCACCCTGCAACAGAGGACCCTCTAGTCTCTCCAGACACAGGGGCCTACAAACGGTCAAATAGTACCCAAGAGCTCCAATCAGACTCCTGGAAACCGAAGCCAAAGATCCTAGGGCAGAGCACTCATCCACGCCCACTGCTCGGGAAGGCAAGGCAGAGTCCAAGGGAAAAGCTTCAAAGGAGGGAGTTGGGTGAGAGGACCCAAAAGCTTCAGTGGGAAAGAGCAGATTAATTAAATGCCACTGCGCCCGCATCCGAAGGAGCAACCTCCAGAGATGCCCAAGCCACATCCCAAGCTAAACTCTGCCCTGAGTCCGAAACTCTCAGATGCTTTAGAGCTGGATGCAGGGAAGAGAAGACAGGTGAAAAATGCCCACTGGGAAAGGAAGAGGGGGTGTGGATGGAGGCACAGTCGAAACTACCAACAACTCCAATTCCGAATCCCTACCTTGAGGTTAGCCAGAGGTATTTCCAAGGCTTAACATCCCTGCGGCCTGGTAGTGGAGCAGGCCTCCTCGTTGCTGGACTGGTTAACCAGACTGTTGGACGCGGCTGCTCACAGCCTGATGTATGAATCAGTCTGGTTGATCAAGTATCCTTTGGAGGTGCTTATCGAGTTTTCTCTTGAATACTGCGAGGGGTTGGCCAGTTATGCCCCTTACGTGTAGTAGAAGCGTGTTGAACAGTCTCGGGCCTCTGATGTTGATAGTTATCTGTCAGAGTACCTGTTGCACCTCTGCTCTTCAACAGGGGTATTCTGCAACACCTGTCATGCCTTCTAGTCTCATGTGATGTTATTTCTGTGTGCAGGTTTGGGACCAGCCCCTTTACTATTTTTCACGTGTAAATTATTATGTATCTTACCCGCCTGCACTCATGAGAATACAGATTTAGGTTCTTTAGTCAGTCCCAAAAATTTAGAAGTTTTACCGAGTGGATTCTAGCAGTAAAGGATCTTTGCACGCTCTCCAGGTCAGCAATTTCTCCAGCTTTGAAAGGGGCTGTCATTGTGCAACAGTATTTCCACTCTAGAAAGCACTGGCGTCTTGAAATGCATCATCATCGATGTAGCATTTCTAGTGTATTCACCTAGTTGTGCTTGCGTGGGTTGAGCTTTGCTCTTTTGGCCCGCCTCTCAACTGTCAATCAACTGTTACTACTATTCCCCCCCCCCCCCCAGGAAGCAGCTTCATAACACCTGTCTAACATCCAGGTACCTATTCACTGCTAGGTAACAGGGGCATTCAGGGTGAAAGAAACTTTGCCCATTTGCTTCTGCCTGGACAAGGAATCAAACACGGGCCACAGAATTACGAGTCCTGCACACTGTTCGCTCAGCTACCAAACCAGTGTGAAAGGTTCTTGTTATCCAACCTGTCATTTTTCTTGCAGTTGTGATGGGTACTTTATTGTGTTTATTAAAGGTAAGGTCTTCCGACATGAGTACACCCAAATCCTTTACATTGCCTTTTTGCTCTATGTAATGATTTGACTGTTTCATACATGGTTTCCGTTTTTATATTTTCATTTTTTCCCGTAGCGTATGAACTGGAACTTATCTTCGTTAAACACCATATTATTTTCTGTAGCCCATAGAAAAACTTGATTTACATCTGATTGAAAGTTTGTGGTGTCTTCTATGTTGTCTCTACTCTCATAAAAATCCTAGTGTCATCTGCAAAGGATGATACAGTACTATAGATTGTGTCCTTGTCTGTATCTGATACGAGGATAAGAAAAAGTACTGGAGAGAGCACCTTGGGGGACTGAGCTCTTCACCGTTGCTGGACCGGATTTTATTTTGTTGACAATTACACATTGGATTCTGTTAACCCCTTAACTGCGTTGCCTCCAAATGTGACACCCCCGCAGTGCGCAGGAAATAAATTCTCTGGAAAAAATTCTTTTTTCTTTTTAAAGTGTCAAAAACCCTTCCCTCAGTATGGGTATGCAAAAAAAAAAAGTCGAAATTGTACTTACTTTGGCTGCTATGGGGTCCGGAAGTTGGGGCGTGACGTCATCATTCCCCGTGCGCCCGTGCCATAAGCTCTCGGGGAAGGTGGGGCGCTCGGGGCGGGGTGCGCGAGTTGCCGCGAATATATTTTCGTTCATTTTTTGCGCACCTTTCCAAATACATTTTCATTGTTTTTATGTGCCAATCCAATGTATAATGAACACGTACACCATAATATCGCAGTACAACATCCGTACTGTCCGTAGACACTGTGTTACGTGCATGAAACTTGTGTACACATATGCAGCACATATTTACTATGTATCATGCTAATTTGTGTATATATACAATCTATTTACATACTATACAATGTCACACACTATATACATTCACCATCAACACGTTCAGAACACCGCGAGTGAGAGCTGTCACACCCAGCCAGCCCTCCCTCCCTCACTTCTCCAACATTGTATTCGCCAACTTTGCCCCTCCCATCATACAGTACAGTTATTCACACCAATGTTTCATGTTCATTTATGTATATTTACAACATATGTACTCACTATACACTGTCACACACTATATACATTTACCATCAACACATTCAGAACATCGTGATAAATGTAAAGTTCTGAGGTTAGGTAATGATGATAGGGTTACAAGATACGAGCTAGATGGTGTTGAGATTGCGAAGTCAAATTGCGAAAGGGATCTGGGAGTTATGATTAGTAAGAATTTAAAACAAAAGGATCAATGCATAAATGTTCGTAATAAGGCATATCGGACACTTGGATTTATTAATCGCAGCGTTAGTAACAAGACACCTGGTGTGGTTCTCAAGCTATATCTTGCTCTAGTTAGGCCCCATTTAGATTATGCAGTTCAGTTTTGGTCGCCATATTATAGAATGGATATAAATTCACTTGAACGTGTCCAGCGTAGGATGACTAAGTTAATTCCCCAAATTAGAAATCTTTCATATGAAGAAAGATTAACAAAGCTTAAGTTGCATTCACTGGAAAGGCGAAGAGTTAGGGGTGACATGATAGAGGTTTACAAGTGGGTGAATAGACATAACAAAGGGGACATTAATAGGGTAATAAAAGTATCAACACAAGACAGAACACGAAACAATCGGTATAAATTGGATAATTTTAGATTTAGGAAAGACTTGGGTAAATACTGGTTCAGTAACAGGGTTGTTGATTTGTGGAACCAATTGCCGCGTAACATTGTGGAGGTGGGGTCCCTCGATTGTTTCAAGCATGGGTTGGACATGTATATGAGTGGGATTGGGTGGTTATAAATAGGAGCTGCCTCGTATGGGCCAACAGGCCTTCTGCAGTTGCCTTTGTTCTTATGTTCTTATGTTCTTATCGCGTAGCAGCTGCTTCGTATGGGCCAATAGCAGCTGCCCCGTATGGGCTAATAGCAGCTGCCCCGTATGGGCCAATAGCAGCTGCCCCGTATGGGCCAATAGCAGCTGCCCCGTATGGGCCAATAGCAGCTGCCCCGTATGGGCCAATAGCAGCTGCCCCGTATGGGCCAATAGCAGCTGCCTCGTATGGGCCAATAGCAGCTGCCTCGTATGGGCCAATAGCAGCTGCCTCGTATGGGCCAATAGCAGCTGCCCCGTATGGGCCAATAGCAGCTGCCTCGTATGGGCCAATAGGAGCATTTGGCCATGAACACATTCAGAACACCTCGAGTGAGAGCAGCCACACCCAGCCAGTCTCCCTCACTCCAACATCTTACTCGCCAACATTGCTCCTCCCACCATATTGCTATAGTTCTAATTACACATGTTCTATATACCTATCTACATGTTTTATTTACCAGAACTATGCAAGTAAGCCGGTATTGCGTCCAAACAGTACAGTGGCCACCATACACTGCATGAAAAATCACACAGCAGACGACGCTACGATTACGTCACCTCCCTCACCAAAATAGCTCCTCTCAACATTCTCCTGTTGCTGTTCTTACACTATATACACACACTATATATACCCATGTACATATGTGTTGCCCATAGCGAACCACTAAGCTAGTATGGTGAGCAAAACAAGAGTGGCAGCCACACACACACACACACAATGAGGCTACCTCAATTCTCGCCCTCCCTCCCTCATCAAAATTCCTCCTTCCACAATACTACGCACAACGCTAATTATAATCACAATCCTGCTATTATCACAATCCTGGTCACTAATTCCTGTAAATGAATAACTGACCACACGTTTATTTTGAAAAGGAACCTAAGAAATCATTTGAAGATTCCTAGATGAACGAAATAATGCTGTGGTGCTGTGGCTAGCGCTGTGAACATCGTGAACAGCATTGAATCACTGATATTTGAACATTGTACCCAGTCATTATCACACTCAGGCTCTAATATAACACTATCATAGCTAAATAATACAAGTTATATATATATTTTGACATTATTAGGCGATGCTGTGGTCACATGCTGAACAGCAGTGCTGTGCGCTCATGCTGCGAGCGCCAGCCTTGGTTGCTCACACACTACTGAGGCTCCCACACCTGGGAATGTAGACCACGATTTTTTTTAAAGATGGCGTCTGTTTACAAGAGCCCTGAGGAAGCTGATGTGAACCCCATGTAGCCGCGGGAGTTTTGAATAGAACGTGAAAAATACAAATACCCGGAGGCGCGTTGCGCAAACCAGACGTGAGCCTGCAGGCGCGTTGCGCAGTTTAAGGGTTAATCAGGAAATTGTAGATCGATCTGCCTATTTTACAAGTAATTCCTTTTGAACGCATTTTATGTGCAATAACACCATGGTCACATTTGTCAAAGGCTTTTGAGAAATCTGTGTAAATTACATCAGCGTTTTGTTTGTCTTCCATTGCATCTAATGCCATGTCGTAGTACCCACCTAATTGTACTGTAACTACGCGATTATCCGGGATTCGAACATCCGGAAAACGCCCTTATACGGCCAAAATTGTGACTGGATAAAATTATCTCAATATCCGGCTAAAATGGCCACGGGAGCCGGATAAAAGCTGGTTTAGCCGGATAAATAATCCGAGGCGTTAATTTGCTGCCGATATTACACTATCCGGACAGTCAGCCTGATAATCATGGAATTGTCCGGATATGAAAGCCATGGGGCAGGCCGTACTGTACTAATTCCGTCTGCCTGTGGCTCGAGGAACGTGGTGTAGGAGGGGGGTGGGGTGGGTGGGTCATGTCGGGAGAGAGGAGAGCGTTGGGAGGGATCACCTGGGGATATAAGGGGGGGTGGGGAGTGGCCTATACACTACAGCACAGGTATTACCATTAATTTTAGAACAAATTATCATAGCCAAAATCAAAAGAAATACTAGTAATTATGTAATAAAAAATACCATACACGTTTCCTAAAAACAATTTGCACAGGCTGAAGTTTCCTTCAAAAATATTTATTTTTTTCCTGCTGCCGGCCTACGTAACGTGCCTCCCTGCCCCGACTGGACCCGTCCATGCCTGGTCAACCCATGTGCTCTCTACCCTCGTGTTATACCACAGTGCCGCGCCATTAGTGAATTTTTTTTTAAATAACTTTTTTATTTTCATAGTAACTTTGAACATTTTGGGCCAAGACTATGACTGGTTGCAGCATGAATCGTTCAGGTGGTGTTAAGAGGAAGAAGGTTGTCCTAACAATTAAGGACAAGCTACGTGTTATACAACTTTGTGAAAATGGCCAGTCGACCTCAAGTGTTGCCAAGGAATTTAACCACTTAACTGCACCAGCCGGGTATTCTCGGTCGGCGGGAAACTGCCCCAACCGAGAAAGCTCTTTTATTTTTCCGTAACCATTCTAAATATGTGCGAGGTTGGTTGTGTACTAAATGGACTCTTAGGACCTCCAGTGAGAGGCAGCCATCTTGGAAAAAATTCCCAGAATGCCCTAGGGCTGCTGGCTGGGTTAATACTGAATGAGCAGCCATGGGTGGCGCACGCGCCTCTGGCTCCCAAACACCTGTCTGACGTGGTGTTGAAAGATAATGATCTGTCGGTGAAATTCAAACCTTATTGTTTGAAGAACATAAGGGTCATAATATTGGTGAAGCTAGACGCAATAATGACCTAACACAAAGGTCGGATGCAAGTGATACAGCACCTATGAGGACAATACAGCGAGCGTATCCAGTTGTAGCTCTGAGCATCACCCTTGCAATCCTATGCTATCTCCAATTTATTTAGATGATACGTAGATGAATTCGCTTTCTGCATTCAATGATGCATCTGATACAAATAGCATAGATGAACAGTGTTAGCGGCTTCCATGGTGGTGTTTTCCATAGATATTTTCAAGAATACCTGAATCTCTTCCTGACTGACAGACACTCTTTGAGGCTAGCTGAATCTCTTTCTGACTGACGGACACTCTTTGAGGCAAGCTGAATCTCTTCCTGTGTGGGACCATACAAAGCAATCTTTGAAGACTACCTTACAAATTGACCTTTTCCTATAATCTTTTCAATACTACCTTATGCTTTACAAGCTTGGCTACATGCAACCTACAAGTATTAAAGCCAAGGGTGTACGTGAGTGCGTTATTTGCAAGCACACAGAATGAAGAGACAGGAAGCGAAAATTTATCTGTACTTAGTGCATCGTGAGCGAAGTCGCGCTGTGCACCATGGACTATTTCGTAGATTATTATTACTCTCTTCCGAAGTACCGAGTGTGTAATACAGTGTGTTACTGTGTAAATAGTGTGTGAAACTGTACCTATTGTAATTTTAGTGAATTTTTACCTTGTAATATTGTGACAATAAACATTTATTGTTGACACATTACTGACACATGTATCACAGTTCCATGGAACATTATGAACGTTCTACTGTATACATATTGTAAAGGACACAAATATGCATCATATTTGATAAAAAAAAAAAATAAAACCGCATTGGAAATACATAAAACAAATAATTGAAAATATATTTGTGGCAACACCCGGTGCTTGAATGGCCCGCGCGACCATGTCTGGGCGATTCACGCACGGGCGACCAGGCCCTGGTGACGTCACAGCGCACCTTGTCCCCGTCCTCACAACCAAAGTAAGTGGAATTTGGTATTTATTTTTACATAGACATGTTCAGGGAAGGGAATTTATCATTTTACGAAGAAAGCAGAATTTTTTGGGAACACTTTATTTCATACGCACCGGGAAATTTCACAATAAACTCGGCTCAGCACGGTGGTTAATATAGGCACTATATATAGTACTGTTTCTGATATAAGGAAACAAAAAAAAAGAAAATTATGAAATACATTTCAACCTGTGAAAGTGAAGGTGCAAGCACTAGCAGAAGGTGTGGTAGAAAGACTATGAAAACTTCAACGCATGTACAGTTGGATGAGGCCGTGTACAAGTGGTTTGCTCTGCACCGCACAGCTGGCGTGACAATTACAAAATGCTGCAAGCAGGTTTGCTGCAAGCCTTGGAATAAAGGATTTCGAAGCGAGTGAAGGGTGGGTTGCAAGGTTCAAGGGTAGGCACAATATTGTGAAGAGGAAAATTGTCGGTGAAAAATTGAGTGCAGATGAAAGCAGTGTAGAACCATTTAAAGAGAAATTAAGAGAATTCATTTTGGCAAATAATTATATTTTTATCAAATTTATAATGCTGATGAAACTGGGTTGTATTGGAGGAGTTTACCAGAAAAAACTCTAGCAATGGGTTGTGTGCCAGGACGTAAGGTCAACAAGGACAGGCTCTCGGCCATGATGTGTGCGAATGCCGACGGCACAGACAGAATCACGTTAACCTCACAAGATGGCAAGATAATGTGTATGGCACTTCCTCCTAACACAACCTCTCTCATTCAGCCTATGGATCAGGGAGTTATATGTGCCATGAAGAGGTTGTACATCAAAAAGATGTTAAACGAAGTTTTGGTGGTTTTGCCTCTTCCGGAAGATATTGAACTCTGTGTGGATAACAGGGCTAAAAAAACTTTAGAATTTGAAGAACTATACAATCAAGGAAGCCATCTATAACTGGGCCAAGGTGTGGAGTGAATTAAAGGAATCGACTTTGAAAAATTCCTGGAAAAAACTCCTCATGTCTACGGTCAGAAATGAGGAGGATGCAGAAATGGATTTTGATGGATTTATAGATGAAATCCATGGAATGTTTAGAAATGCCGACAAAAACTTAGAAAGACAAGATGTGGTTGATTGGCTTGAAAAAGATGCCAATGACCCAGGATATGGTGTGATGAGTGAAGACAAGATTCTCCAGTCTATTACTGATGAGGTCGACGTAGAGATGGAGGATGAAGAAGGCAGTGAAGAACCAACACCAATGACCACGAAATACTTTGTACTCATGACCTATGTTGACGGATTAATAAATTTTTCATCCAATTGTGCTAATCCAGAGGTTGGAAACATGTATCCGTACCTGAGGTGAACAAAAGAGCTGATCATACAACTGGCCAGTGAACACAGAAGGCAAGCTACACTTGATTTTTATGTGGTATGAAAATCAAACCAAGCGGCTTCAACAAGTGAGGTGGCACGCGCAACCCAAGTGCCTTCAACAAGTGAGGCGGCACACGCAACCCAAGTGCCTTCAACAAGTGAGGCGGCACACGCAACCCAAGTGCCTTCAACAAGTGAGGCGGCACACGCAACCCAAGTGCCTTCAACAAGTGAGGCGGCACACGCAACCAATGTGCCTTCAACAAGTGAGGCATCACAGGCAAGCCCAGCGCCTTCAACATGTGAGGCGTCACAGGCAAGCCCAGTGCCTTCAACCAGTGAGGCTTCCTCAGCTCGCAGTGAAAACTAACTTTGCCTAATGAACTGTACAGTAATTTTAAGTGTTAATTTTAGTGTTGTGTTAATATAGGTTACGTAAATTGTCAAGAATTTTTAACTTCAAGATGTGTGGCATCAATCAAGAAGACGAACAACAAGGTAATATCATCCTCATATCAGGCGAAACCTCAACAAGGTTGAGGTTTCTAGTTGAATATTTAATAATTATATGTGGCAAGGCAATTCAAATTATGTTGTTTGTAGTATAAAAATAGTTGGAAATGGTTAGTTTTAGACTCGTAGGTGAAAAAGTACCATTATCCGGAACACGTGATTATCCGGCTGGGGGTCCTTCCCATATAGTCCGGATGATCGAGTGGAGACAGTACTCACCTAATTGTGCTTGCGGAGTTTGAGCTTTGTCTCTTTGGTCCCGCCTCTCAACTGTCAATCAACTGGCGTACAGATTCCTGAGCCTACTGGGCTCTATCATATCTACATTTGAAACTGTGTATTGAGTCAGCCTCCACCACATCACTTCCTAGAGCATTCCATTTATTAACTACTCTGACACTGAAAACATTCTTTCTAATGTCTCTGTGGCTCATCTGAGTACTAAGTTTCCACCTGTGTCCCCTTGTTCATGTCCCACCCGTGCTGAAGAGTTTGTCTTTGCCCACCCTGTCAATTCCCCTGAGAATTTTGTAGGTGGTTATCATGTCTTCCCTTACTCTTCTGTATTCCAGGGATGGGAGGTTCAGTTCCTTTAGCCTTTCCTCGTAGCTCATTCCACTCAATTCCTGGACGAACCTGGTGGCATACCGCCGACTCTTCTCTAACTTTGTCTTGTGTTTAACAAGGTATGGACTCCAGGCTGGAGCTGCATATTCCAGGATTGGTCTGACATAAGTGGTATACAGGGTCCTGAATGATTCCTTATAGTGGTCCAGCAACTGTGACAGGCATGAGTGCCCTATTCTAAAACCATGTTGTCCAGAGTTATGGAGATGCTGTGATTCCATGGGCCAGATTCACGAAGCAGTTACGCAAGTACTTACGAACATGTACCTCTTTCCTCAATTTTTTACGGCTTTGATTACATTTATTAAACAGTTTACAATCATGAAAACTTCCCACTTTACTGTTGTTATTGTTATAAACAGCCTCCTGGTGCTTTGGAGCTCACTAACTATTTAATAATTGTAAACAAAGGCGCCTAAAATTGAGAAAAGATGTACAGGTTCATAAGTGTTTGAGTAACTGTTTCGTGAATCTGGCCCCATGTATTTTGTGATCTTACTTCTTAGCACTCTCTCAAAGATTTTTATGATGTGTGATGTTAGTGCTATCGGACTGTAATTTTTTGCCTTTGCCTTATTACCACCTTTATGGAATGGTGCTATCTCTGTCGTTTTTAGTGTGTCAGGGATAACACCAGTATCTAGGCTTTGTCTCCAATGAATGTGAAGGGCTTGCGATAGTGATTTTTTTACAGTTCTTGATGAATATAGAGTTCCAAGAATCAGGGCCTGGTGCAGAGTGCATAGGCATACTGTTTATGGCTTCTTCAAAATCCAATGGGGATAGGGTGACGTCTGATATATGATTTGATGTTGGTATCATATCCATGAAAAATTCATTTGGGTTATCAATCTTAATGTGTTTAGTGGCTGCTCACGGGTAACCTTCAGCTGATTTGTGAGTTTGGTGTGGGTGGCACGCCGAGCTTTTGGACTTCATATGTACAGTATATATATCCCTGTAGGGAATTTATTGCCAACAAAAAGATACCCAAATTAATGCCTTAAGACAAAAATTGAATTGAGAAAACTTAAAAGAATATACATATTAGAGTCTGGCAGCACGCTCATGGCCAATGCTTGACGCACCTTTAGGTAGTCTAGGGAGTGCGCGATACAGACGGGAAAGTATTAACAGTAGTTTATTTACAACTAAACCACTTATACAATGGGTGCTTGATTTACTCGAGATTGGTGTCAACAAAGCTATGGTTGCATTAGCGAGACACTAGACGTCTGACTAATCAATTCTGATCCACTCATGGACAAAACCTAACTTAACACGACTGATAGCCAATCACTAACACGGCATACCTAAATTGCTGGTGTGCAAAGGGTCACAGGAGTTCCAACAGGATACTTGGGCAATGATGATGCACAATAAATCAACAATGGCACTGTCAATGGGACAGGCAATAATCATGCATAGTAATTATGTCACACAATAACTAAATGTGTTGTGTATGTAAAGTTCACATTCACAGACGAGTGTAATGTCATGATACCACACAGATACACACGCATACACCATCAGGTGCCTCGGTTTCCACCTATACCTGTGTCAAGTGTGGAGAAAGTGAGAACTGTGGATGACCACTGAGATCGATACACAGAAACACACTTAACACTATCGGTAACTTTGGACCGAACTCGCGTCCATTATTTTTCTCCCAAGTCCTAACTTTGGACCGGACTTGCGTCCACTACAAAAAAATATTTGTATAAAATTCATTTTTTATTCAATCGACCTCGGGATAGTATCAAAATAAGCGCCTTTAGAATGAGCACAATTTGATACCAAAATGAAAGATGTAACATGAAACTTGATGTCCGAACACTTATATGATTATAAATAGGCTTTTGGTCAAAATTTTAAAATATTTGTTAAAATTCTATTTATTATGCTATTATGTTGGGACTAGTTTTAAAATGCGTGCCTTTACGTCACGAACAATTTGATACCAAAATGAAAGATGTAACACGAAAAGTGATGTTATCAAACTGAACGAGTATACACATTAGGTTGCAGTGTACAAATTGGTGCTCGTTCACGGATAACTTTAGGCTTTTCTGTGGGGAGGCACTCCAAACTTTTGTACATTATATTCATATACATCTGTAGGGAATTTAATTGTGAACACAATGATACCAAAATGAGCAACTTAGCACGAGAATTAAGGTGAGAAAAATGGAACGAGTATGCACATTTTACTGATTTTATGCGCTCACGGGTAACTTTTGCCGACTTTAGGCTTTGCTGTTGGGAGCCATGCCAGGCTTTTGGACATTATATTTATACACACCTGTAGGGAATTTAATTGCGAACACAATGATACCAAAACGAGTGACGTAGCACAAGAATTATGATGAGAAAGCTGAAACGAGTACACACATTTAGGTGTCACCGCGCGCTCGCCCACACGTCAGGTGCATGACCCCTAAGTTGACCGCGCTCCTGTCCAGTGACCGATAGTGTTAATAAAGAAACAAGATCTTGTACTTACAGGTAGGCTACCTCTCCCATTAACTCACTCATTCATGCAAGCATCCTCGTATGACCTGACAGCTGGTCTCACTCGTTATGGGGTGAGAACACTATAGGATGACAGGATTTCCCGACACGACCGTACTTGACATGGCGAGGTACTCGCATGAGGATGTACTGTATGTCAATAACAATCACAGATGCTAATGATTGCACTGGCACGTGAGTAAGGGTGTTACAGGCGGTGACGTCACAAAGTACAGTACTGTGAGGCAGGGCAGGTGGCGGTTGATGTCGGCTGACGGCAGCCGGCTACGCGCTCTGGAGTAAGTAGTAGCAGCAGAGGCTACAGTTAAATTGTACCATGCAGGTACACTACGGTAAAATCACACACAGATTACTTAGGTGGCGGCACTTAGTTCACTCTAGACCACTGAGTTACTAACAGACGATCTCGATCTCACAGATATTACTTGATACCAGTGTAACTTGATACTAGTCTGTTTCGTTTTGGTGTTTAAAGACTTGTGTCACTTTTGAAGATTTTTAAAACATTATATATTTACAGTCGCGATTTCCGGCGAGCACTGGTATATTGATAAATATGAAGAGTTAACTTGATGGGAAGGAACAGCTGATGTGTTTTACTATATTGGCCAATAGGTTAGAACGATATGTCCACCACATACAAATTTCCTTACAAGAATAATGGTGCAAGCAAGTTGCATGGCTCTCCTGGGTACAAACACCAGGTCTACAAACTGACCAATGGCGTTGCAAAGCAGGTGCCGGAACCAATAATATTGATTCTTACACAATGGATAGAAGTGTGATGTGATGACCACGCCACAACTACGTCACTGTTCTTCGTCACGCTGGTTGAGGCTGACCCCAGAGGTCATGCGTGTCTCTCGCCTCGCTGGCGTCCCTTCTCTTCTCATGCCTGCACCTTCAAGCTGTGTACTTTCTGACTCACATTTGCTATGGCACAATTGCTAAATTTCCCTTTATCTACTTTCTGCCTGGACATATGGCTGCCTCCATATGATTGGTGTATTCCTGGGCATGTAGGCTTTCTATAACACCTGACATGACAGTTTACCATACAGGTGTAAAAAGAGAAGGGGGCCTTGTGCACAGCTAGGTGCACTGTGCACTGCAATGAGCCATTCAAATCAAATGTGGGAGAATCTTGAGAGACCATACTCTCACACCCGAAGATCTGCACCAGGCCCATTTCTTAACCGGAAACAAGCGGGAAACCTACTTGAAAGACGAAGTCATTTCAACCACTCCCAAGATGACCCGACAGAGAGACGGGGAAGAAGCCTGCCCAACCAGCCCAGACCCTCCAACAGGAGGAGGAGCTGTTCAACATCACCAAAGGCTGGAAGAGAAAACCCAAAAAGCCCACGAATTGTGGGACCAAATGTGGGCAAACAGAGCCAGCACCCCCCTCCCCCATTGCCCCGACAATGGAGCGACCCCCGAAAGGGCCGACGCAACCTCAGAGAAGCTGATTTCTGCACAGAGTGACCACCACACTAACTAGACAAAGAAGGCGTCGGAGGACACACCGGCTCAAAAACTGGCATCATAGGCCCACCTCGACCTACCGAAACCCGAGCCCTGGCACGACCGCCCAAGAGTGAGAGCCCCCCACTCCCCCTCCTTCCATTCCCCAGAGTACCAACAAATCAGAAATGTGGCTGCAACTAGCAGAAGCTGCCGATAAAAACTGGGCAACATAATCCTCCGGAATTAACAGAGGACAGAACGAAGACAAAGACTGCAGAGCCACGGCCCAAGCCGAATCTAGAGAAAGAACAAGGATGGCATGCCGACATGCACGTAGAGAGGTAAAAAACATGGATACCACCTCCTGGAGGATCGGCGCAAACAGCTTCAGCAAGGCAGCCAAAACCAGACCTCCATTGAGGTCTGGTTTTGGCTAGCAAAACCCAGAGTACCTAGTATCTAGGAGTTAGACAGCTGCTCCGGGCTGCTTCTTGGAAGGGGGGGGGGTAACAAGGAGGACCGGGCCGCAGGGACGCTAAGCCTCGAAATCATCTCAAGATAGATAACCTCAAGAAGAAGGCAAATGTAGTACCAATTTTCAAGAAAGGAGATAAGGAAGAGGAAACTTAACTACAGACCTTTATCAATGACAAGCATCCCCTGCAAATTACTTTAAAGAATAATCAGGTTAACACTTTGCGCGGATCAGGACATCGCCTTGAGTCCTGTTTCGCCTACCCGCTTCCGCGATGTGGACATAAAATGATGTCCTGAAAAAAATATTTGTATAAAATTCAATTTTAATCCGATTTACTTTGAGTTTGTTTCAAACTGCGCGCCATGAGGCTCTCTTTCTCACCACTAGGCTGCTACAATAAGTTCATGAAAGGTGTGGACCACTTCGATCAAATGGTATTACCATTTTACCCGGAAAACTCACAAGTGGACCTAAAAGATAACGTTTTATTTCCTGCAAATGGCTTTGCATAATGCCTTTGTTTTGTACAAATACAACACAACTGATCAAAAAAAGCTAACATTGCTACAGTTCCACGAGGTGGCAAATTAGGCCCTATTGTGCTGGGACCCGGAAGATTGGCCTCAAACAGCAACAGTATCTCAACACTTGCGGCACGCTCCAGACATAAATGATGACACAGGTCCTGCCTATGCTGACGCCATGCAAACTCCTGGACCATCTGGTGTGAGGCGGCCCTTGTTCACTTCAACACCTCAAGCTGAAGCAGCAACCGAATCAGAACTCGAGATGTCTGGCACACTGCCATTTGACGAGACGGTTTTGTCAGATGACTCTGACTCAAATGTTGAACCTCCAGCGATTCAGTTGATTCTGAAAATCGCATGAACTACAAACTGAAACGAGTATTTTGATACCAGAATGAACACTGTATCACATAAACTGCCATAAGTAGACTCGAACCTTCATAGATTTTTTTTTGGGTGTAGCGTGTGTCTGCATGAGTGTCCCAAACGGGTTGCAGATGGGTGACTTTAGCCGTTTATACTGGTAATGTATTTTGTATTTTGATACCAGAATGAACACTGTATCACAAACTGCCATAAGTAGACTCGAACCTTCATAGATTTTTTTTTGGGTGTAGCGTGTCTGCATGAGTGTCCCAAACGGGTTGCAGGTGGGTGACTTTAGCCGTTTATACTGGTAATGCTTCCCCCATATCATGTATTATATGCATATGTCTGTTTAGGGAATTTTATTCCGATCAATGTACAACCAAAAATAACTGTGTGCAACAAGTATAAACTTGACAAACATAACAAAAGTAAAAACATTTCGTGTGTGTTTGACTCTCACTGATATGTTCCAGCGTTGTTTTATATTTGGCGCTATTCTATCTTACGCTTTGTTGATCTTTTTTACCTACGGGCTCATAGAACATTCTATTGCGAACACATTGACACAAAAATGAATGACGTACATAGAATAATAATGTCAGGAGAGTGAAATAAGTATAAGCTTTCAAAGCGCCGTATTGCACATGTGTCGTCCCGTCACCGATAGCGGGTAACAATTTCACCACTTCCCACACTCTTGCGGGTGGGCCGCAATCATTATTCTACATTTATATTCATATCACCGTGTTGGGAATTTCATTGCGAGTCCATTGATACCAAAATTAACGCTGTAGGACAAGTGTGGAGGTGATAACAATCCCAAGAGTAAAAACATTTTGTTGCTGTTGGGCGCTCACTGCGAGTCATCTTCGTAGTTATTTATTTGGTGCTGGTATCCCTATACGTTTCGTGACTTTTTTTACTGATGTTCTTCTAGAGAATTTTATTGCGAACACGTTGGTACCAAAATGAAATACGTAGCTCGAGAACTAAGGTCAGGAGAGTAAAAAGAGTATACACATTTTTGTTTTTACGCTTACGCGGCAAAAACGCCGCGTGCACATACCGCTTTTTTTTTTACCTTCCCAGGGCGCGCGAAAGTGTTAAGACTGGTTACACACCCATTAGGTTTGTAAACAAACACCAACATGGGTTCAGGGAAGGAAAATCATGCGTAATTAACCTTTTGGAATTATATGATAAAGTAAGAAAAATAAGGCAGGACAAGGAAGGATGGACAAACTGCATATTTCTGGACTGCTAAAAAACCTTTGATACAGTACCACACAAGGAGACTGCTCTTCAAACTTTAGAGGCAGGCAGGAGTAAGCGGAAAAACCCTAGCATGGGTAAGAAACTACCTAACAGGAAGGAGCCAGAGAGTAATGGTATGGGGCAAGAAGTTCGACTGGCAAACAGTAACGAGTGGAGTACCTCAAGGATCGATGCTGAGACCATTTCTATTTCTAATATACGTAAATGACATGTATACAGGAGTAAAGTCCTTTATGTAGATGTTCATGGATAAGTCAAAATAAGATGAGTTGTGACAGATGAGGTAGGATCTTCCTAGAGGACTTGAACTGGTTGCAGAGATGGTCAGAGAAATGACTACTGGAGTTAAACATGAGCAAATGTAAGGTTATGGAAATGGAATTAAGTGACAGTAGACCAAAGGGACAGTACACAATGAAGAGAAACTACCTACCTGTGACGATTCGAGAAAGAGACCTGGGAGTGGACATAACATCTAATCTAACTCCTGAGGCACATATTAATAGAATAATGACAGCAGTGTACTCTACGATGGCAAAAAATAGAACATCATTCAGAAACCAAAGTAAGGGGGAATTTAGGGGGCTTTATGCTGCCTATGTGAGACCAGTCTTAGAGTATGCCACCCCATCATGAAATCCCCACCTGAAGAAACACATAAGGAGACTGGAAAAAGCTTCATTAGTTTGCAACGAGGCTCGTTCAAGAGTTAAGAGGGATGGGGTATGAAGAGCAACTGAAGGAACTAAATTTGACGACACTAGAAGAAAGGAGGGAGAGAGAGGGGGACATAATAGAAACAAACTACTTAGAGGATTGACAGTGGAAAGAGACAAAATGTTCACACTGAATACTAACAAAACAAGGGGGGATAAGGGGTGGAAGCTAGAAACTCAGATGAGTCACTGAGATGTTAGAAAGTTTTCTTTTAGCGTTAGAGTATTGACAAATTTTAAAAAAATAAGAACGTTATGTTGATAAGAACAGCTTCTAATAACTGGAACTGAAGGATAATGCAAAAATAAATAGATGCAAGCACCTGTCCGACGTTCAAAGAAAAAGAATAGTAGTAGGAAGTGTCTACAAAGTGGATATGGAGTTGGTGCCTTTATATCATTGCTGAGTAATACATAATAACACAAATAATAATGAATAACTATGTTAATATGCTCTATTTTGTTATATATCATATAAATACATTGTCCAATGTTAATACTGTATATGTTACTTTCATCAATGTCCCCCCCCCCCAAAAAAAAAAAAAAAATTGCAATTATTTTTTTTCTTAAGATTTTATTTTTTTTTCTCCTTTGTTTATTATCTGATTTTGTTGTAACCTTAACATCCTGGAGAGTGCATATGTTTCCTTAACTATGTGAAGATAGAATGAAATTGGTCAACAAATAAATCAGTCACAACTCGCAAAACTTGGAACTTTTATTTTTTGGGGGCTGATTTTTTCTGATTTCAAACTTTATTTTCTTTGTTTCTTTAGGTTGTTATTTTCCTGTTCGCCCCTTGTTCGTTGACATTTCTCTCCGCCCGCTGTTACTGTTGCATTGGCTACGTTGTGATTGCCACGCCAACAATAATATTTGCAATAAAACAGGCTATTTGCTCCCAAAACTGTACATTCAGCGCCCAACACCTGTACAATCAGCGCCCCACACCTGCACAATCAGCGCCCCATACCTTTATAATCAGCGACCCATACCTGTACAATCAGCGCCCCACACCTGTACAATCAGCGCCCCACACCTGTACAATCAGCGCCCCACACCTGCACAATCAGGTGTAAAGGTGTGGGGTAAAAGTAAAATTAGTAAAAAAACTAATGTTTGTATATACAAAATTGTTGTTAGTCTAGTTCTTGGTGCCATTAAATCCTTTATTGCTCTTATTGCAAATAGCCTGTTTTATTGCAAATATTATTGTTGGCGTGGCAATCACAACGTAGCCAATGCAACAGTAACAGCGGGCGGAGAGAAATGTCAACGAACAAGGGGCGAACAGGAAAATAAAGATGATTTGGGATCCATATTAGGGATTTTTCACTTCTTATAAAGTATACCCTAAATATATCCCCTAAATCATTATAATTATTATAATTATCCCTACATTTTGTGTTTTGGGGGTTATTTTTTCTTGACTTCATTTCAACACACATTGACCTACAACTTTCACATATTCGAGCACGAATGCCAAACAATGTTTATTAAAGCATACAATTAAATTAACAAATTAAAACTACCATTATTCATTGTTGATAACTTCAATTATCTCCGACACCAGAGTTCCAACTTTGAGTGGCTTCTAAAATTCCAGTTTTTGACTGATTCTCACTATTTTGACATATTGTGTGCTCAGCTGTCTGTTCTACAATCCCCTCAGAATGGATTTTTCATAAACTTTATACATTTTGCGTTATAATTTTTGGGGGTCTAAATTTGCCGCATATTTCAAGTACCCTATTGACGATTTTTTTACAGTAATTTATGCTGAAAACCTATACTCTAATTTGATGAAAATGAAGATCATATGCTTTTCTGAGAGAATAACAACATTAAATGAAAAATTGATGATAGTTAATTTTTTTATTATGAATTGAAAATCTGAAGTTTCCAATATTCAATTTTAAAATTAATTTTGATTCTCTTGTTTTTCAAATTATGCTGTGATCATTTAGACAAAGTTGGAGCATTTGCCTAGTTGATTATGCAAAAAAAAAAAAAAAAAAAAAAAATTGGAAAGTGTTTGTGCAAGTTTTAAAAACTAATGTTAAATTATTTATGTCAAATCATATATGTATGTATTGTCTGATCTAAGGGTTAAGGAGTAGGTTGTGAAAGCAAACTCTATTCATAATTTTAATAGATATGACTGGGAAATTACAACACGAGTCACTGCTATACACAACCGGTAGCTAGAATGGCGGGATCCAAGAGTCAATGCTCGATCCTGCAGGCACAAATAGGCGAGTACAAATAGGTGAGTAAACACACATACATAAATACAAACACAACACACACAAGTTGTTGCATGGTGACCAAATCTCAAGAAGCACATATGGAAATTGGAAAAGGTGCAACGGCATGTTACAAAATGGCTTCCGAAACCAAAAAACAAGAGTTACGAGGAGAGACTAGAAGCATTAAAAATGCCAAAACAAAAAGATAGAAGAAAAAGAGGTGATATGATCACAACTTACAAAATAATAACAGGAATTGACCAAACTGACAAAGATGAATTTCTGAAACAAGCTACAGTACTTCACACATAAAGAGGTCACAGATTCAAGCGAAGGAAGGAAAGAAAGGTGCCAAAAAATGTTAAAAAGTTTTCTTTAGCAAACAGAGTGATAGAAGGTTGGAACAAACTAAATGAGAAGGTGGAGGAGGCCAAAACCGTCAGTAGTTTCAAAGCATTATACGACAAAGAGTAATTGGAAAATGGGACACCACGAGCATAGCTCTCATCCTATAACAACACTTAGGTAATTACCCAGCATATATAAATAAACTTTACTCACCTAAAGGGTAAATGGACGGAGTGAAGGGCAACATAATTCTTCTGGCCATGAACGTGTGAGATTTGTCAGCAGAATTTGGAAACAGTGGTAACCAAGCACGGGTGCCATGAACACCACAGTGTAACCAGAGAGCATGGCTCAGGTGCGGTTTATGGCTAACTGCAGAACTGCTACACCATAAAGCCTCACAGCTTGAAGCCAAGACAATTGGTGTCATCTGAGCACACTGGAACTGAATACAGAGCCAAATAACAAATCTATTACTATAAAAATTATCTAAATTGAAAATTAAACATTCATATTTTAGTCATGTGTCATTTTAAAGCACAACTATCCTGTAAGAGAACCATTGGTTAAACCCAATTCTGAACTGTTGGAAAAAATAAAACAGCCTTGAATGTATTGAAAACGCCTCTTTTGGTGAGAGCCCTTTGGTGGCTTATTGTTGCTACATCTTGGATAGCTCTACACAATTCGCATCACACCAGGTCCTTGCAAATCTTAAAAGCCTACCAGAGACCATAAGTGAAAACATGGTCTCTTCATATTGCCACAAGGAGCAGTGGATCAGAAATCACTCTGAAAACCAGCATATATGAAATGCCAGTTTCTGGACTGCCTGGCTGGGCAGTCCTGATCATACACTGATCAGCGCAATACTACTTGGAGTCATCAGTTGCGGAGTTCGTTTTGCCTACCAGAGACAACGTGCCAGAACTTAGTCCCCTCGGAGAGGTGTAGGGAGCAATGGTCCACAAACCATTGTAGACCCCAGTGCCTGGTCTTCCTGCAAGGCTCATTCACCCTGTAGGCCCCGGAAAACCTGCGCGAGCTGGGTTGTACTATGGATATCTCTTCTGAACCCGCTCTCGTTTTGTGCGAATTTGAGGGTTGTTCGTCACCAGTGCCTCTCAGTGACATTCAGACTTTGTCTCCGCCATGCTGCTTGTTAGTTCGGTGACACCTACAACCCAGAGTCATGTGAGACTTGTTATCCTCATATGCTTATTCTCACCCATTCTATGGAAGTCCAGAGGTATCAAGCAGCATGTGCTCTGCATCGTCGGTTTTCAGTGTTGCAATGTTCCAGGTTGTGTGCCCATTTGGTTGCCATGGATCTGCCCTGTTTATGTTTTAGGGACTTGCCGTTGGGGGTGGTGGGCGATGCGACCATCCACATCCCTTCTTTCCTCCTCAATGCATTTGGTTCACCCTCTCCTTGCCCCCAACCCTGCATCTTCATCCAAAATGTCTTTTGAGATTCGGACTCGGGGCAGGGCTTAGCTCGAGATGTGGTTTGGGCTGATCCAGGGCCTGCCTCTTCCCATTCGGATGTGGAGGCAGTTGAGCTGCTCTTTCCCGCTGGAGCTGCCAAGACTTCCCAGCTAACTCCCTCTTTTGAAGCTTTTCCCTTGGGCTCCATCTTTTCTTCCCAGGTGGTAGGCGTGCGTGAGTGCTCTTCCCCAGGACCCTTACCAGGAGCTTGGTGGAAGTTCGATTGGAGCTCTTGGGCTCCCTTGACCCTTCATGGGCCCTAGTGCCTTCTCCACAGGGTCTTCTGTTGGAGGAAGAGGGTTTCTTATCCCCCTTCCATGTATGAGTGAGTTAGGTGGGCAAAACTCCAAAACCCTGGGGTTTTGCCCAGGGTTCATTTCCGGGTGCCTTTTAACGCTTCGGGTTCGTCTGTCCAGAGGTTTCTTTCCTCCCGTGTTATCCCGGCAGAGCCTCGGGAGGCACTTGGTGATTATCTCCTGTGTGACCCGGTTTATGTCTAGATTATGGACTCGGCCTTATTTGAGTTCGGGTCTTCTTCCCTGCATTGCGTGTGTTACAAGGTTCTGGAGTTTTTTCTGGCTAGTAGACTGTCCTTTGTTTTCGCTGGGGGCCTGGTGTGGCTTTTGCCATACCTGTGCGCTGGATTGGTGGGAGGTGTCTCCTGTGTTGCAGGTTTTTCTGAGGGGCTCTCGTGTCCCTCAATTCGTGCCTTTTCACTCCTGCCCTTCACCGTGTTCTGGGTTTTGTGCAGCTGCATGTTAAAGTTCCTTTTCTTTCGGCTGCCGTGGTTGCTGACCATTCTCTGACTTGTACGCACTTGGCTTCTGTTGTGCGGTTCTTGTGCCTGCACGAGCTGTCTTCTGATTGGCTTGTGGAGGATGTGGGGTCATTTGATGAGGTGCCTCGTGCTGGAGTTTTGGTTTCGGCTGCTTCAGCTTCATCTGCCTTGCTTAAGCTGTATGCCCCAATCCTCTGGAGGAAGTTTCTTTATTTTTTCACCCTGTTTTTAGTGTGTCAGTAAGCTATGCTGGCTTCTTCCTTGGAGTTGGCATTGGCCCTGCTTCTTCTTTCAGCTTCTATCTTTTGTCCTCTGCTTTTGCTTTTTCTGAGGACTGTGTTGATCAGATTTTGTCCGCAGCTGCAGTGAGTTTTGTCCAGTTTTTGAGATGATGTGTAATTACCTGTGTCTGGGGACAGCACGCTGGACTTGTGATCCTGTGGTCCCGGGTTCGATCCTGGGCGCCGGCGAGAAACAATGGGCAGAGTTTCTTTCACCCTATGTCCCTGTTACCTAGCAGTAAAATAGGTACCTGGGTGTTAGTCAGCTGTCACGGGCTGCTTCCTGGGGGTGGAGGCCTGGTCGAGGACCGCGCCGCGGGGACACTAAAGCCCCGAAATCATCTCAAGATAACCTCAAGATCAAGAAGATAACCGTCGTACAATTTGAGTACTAACACCGCTCGCACACACTACCAAGTTGATGTCCCTTGTCTACAAGCTCTGGCTAGCTAGATAGTTACAATGATATTGAAAAGGACCTTGGTGGCATTCAACAATGGGTTACATGTGAAAGTACATATCAAACATTGAAAGAAGCTCAGTTGTGTGGAATACTAACACATCACCAGCTTCCTCTCTGGGTTTTTTAGGGTTCAATGCCATGCCTCCTCCTTCGCTTGAATGTCTTCATGGATGCATCGGCTGTCAGTTGGGGACTTCATGACCAATGCTCACCAGTCTGGTTAAGGTCATTGGGCTCACAGCATGGCATAGTAGTTTACAGCTGTGTGGCAGGTACTGCAGAGAGTTCGAATTCCTCCAAACTCGGTGATCCGAATCCAATGAGGCTGTTCTCTCATGGTTCACTGTCTTTATCAGATGGCTGGGCTAGTAATGTAACTCGCTGACTCAGCCTTATCTTCCGCATTACACGTTTGGCCTTTTTTACAAGTCTTTACCACATTTGTATGGTGAACAGGTAGCTGGTTTGGTGGTATCCCACCTGCGATCATCCTCACAGTATGAGGTTTTTTGGCGGTCTTTTCTACCATTATTTTTTCCTTTCTCAATTTCTGTGCGTTTCTGATCAGGTTGTTTTGTCCTTTCATTCTTGGCTTTTCCTCGATTGGCATCTAATGCCATATACTGTACTGTCGTTTCTCATCGTTCGCATTGTCAGAATTGCTTTTGTTTGAGTACATGGCTGATGTTTCTACAACCCTGTCCTACAAGCTACGTTGCGCTTTGTTTCACCTCCAGCCTGCTCATCACCTCAGACTGCCTGGTCCTTGGACTGGGTTCATATTTTTTTTTGTGCTCAGTTTTCAGTGGCCCCTTTGGTCCGGATTTCTGGAAGGTTTTGTTTTTGTTTTTCTTTGATTCCTTTGATGGGGCCAGGTTCTTGCTCTGGTTCCTGATAGATCATACCTTCTAAGACTGATGTAGCTCAATAGGAGGGGAAGGGGGGGCAGTTACCTCAGCATGCTAGCTGGATGGTGGCCACCTCAGCCACCATTCGCCCCCCCCCCCAGAAAAGTTTAATTAATCAAAAACATAATTAACTTACCAGTTTTCCATTTGTATTTCCTCCATCAGAGCGATGATCTCTCTGAATCATTAGAACTTTGCCAGATATATTGATGATGATACTCTGAGCAGGCAGAGGTGTTTGTTGGTTACTGTGGACACGCCAAGACTCAGTGCGTAGACTGGTAAGCAATACAGACACTACACATGCTGGGTGCACCGTCAGCCCAGATATATCGACCTCTTGAACACGTGAAACTGTCACATTGCCACCACCTAAAAAACATGTCCTGTCTTTTATAACAACATTTTATAAATATACTCCATTACTAATAACAAATTTGAATTGTGCATGCAATCACAAATGTATGTGCATGTGTGCATTTGCATGTGCACATGTGTACAGTACATGTACACGCACACACACACACGTGGAAATGCGCATGTGTGGAATAACCATTATAGGAAGTGTGATACTGTGAAAAACGTATATAACTGTATTTCACTAAATTATCCAGTTCTTGATAAAAAAAAAAGATAAAACAATTTTAATAATTTTCTGAAAAAACTTTGTATCACTTATCTCCATATATTTTTTAATTAAAATAACACTTAATTTCTAAAGCATTTGCATTCAACAGTACTTGAAATATATGAAAGAAAAGAAATCTGAACTAAATCAGATTCTGACTGTGACTTCCATACATGTCTGAGAGATTCAAAGTTCTCAATGAGAAGTGAGGAAGGAATGATAAGAAGCATTTTATGAAAGATGAACAAGACTGTGAGGGTAACAATGATTTGCGTGACATAATAACTCAGTACAGTGTTTAAATGAGGACAATGAGGACATTGTAAAGTTGAAAATCACCACACCTTGAAGTAGATATGACTATTTTATAAAATTATACATATTCTTAATTCATTAATTATCAATGTTTTGTAATATATCCACATATATTAAAAGATCCTGTTGTTTAGCATGAAACCTTAAATATATACAACCCTGAAGCAACAATAAGCATTTCAAAATACCAATTGAACAACCTGAACAATAACAGTGCCCAGAGACGACAAGACCCCACTAGTATGTCACTGACAAAATACCATATGTGGAACAATGAGGGTGGTAATCAGAGGCAATGTATCAGACTGGAGAAGTCAATAGTGGAGTACCACAGGGTACAGTTTTTGCACCAGTGATGTTCATTATATTATATATTACAAATCACTATTCAATTCTTCCTCCGTGGTCTGACACTGTCATTATATATATATATAATTATATATATAATTATATAGTATCCACTCAATTTAACGGCCTATATGGGGCTGTACCCTGGTCGTTATTTCCGGAGCTCCGTTATTTCCGAAGTTAAGTCAGGTCTGGTAATTTTTCAAGTAACATTCAGGTAGGATATATTATATACTATATAACTAAAATTAAATAAAGTTCATTGTGTAATTGCGTTCCAATTTAGTGCCACGCCGATGATTAAGCCAGCTGGTGGCTGCTGCATGGATGATGTGTGAACACGGTCTGATCAAGTTCAGATGGGTGGGAAAAAATTGGTTCATTCCATTGTATTGCAAAATATTTCATGTATCAATCAGTGATTGTTAATATTTTCAATAAAATCTCAATAAAATTTTAGAGATGTGTTTTGTTTTACCCTGAACAGTGCAGGTAATGTATTTTTAATGTTATGACACAGGCTGTGGCGGCTAGGCCATACAATGACGATCAAGCCTTGTCACTGAGATCTAGCTAAGACGAAATATTTTGAGCTCGCCTTTTCTCTGCTAATGATAGAATATACATTTGCAGAGATAGATATGTAGCTTTTGTTGAAAAAAAAAAAATAATATGTTGATATACTATAATAAAATTGGTAAATTTACTTACTTTTAATAAAGCAGAAGATTACGTCATCATCTGCAGCGCTTGTTTTATATTGTTCAGTACAGTACTGTATACAAGGTACATGCAGTATGTACACTTATTTTCAGGCATTCACTTCACACAACAGCTAGCCTTCGAGCACCGCTCCTGTGCCAGGTAAGTCCACTACGGGCTCACCATAGCTCAGGCTACTTGCCCCGCTCCTGTACCAGGTAAGTTACGGGCTCACCATAGCCCGTGCTACTTGGAACTAGTTCCGAGTAGCTGAATCTATATCAACAACAACAACAGCTAGCCTTACTACTAATTCACATGAGTTGTAATTTTAATTCACAATTGAAAATTATTTCTACTGTATATTTACACTGTACAGTATCTTTTTGTCAAGGCTTAAATAATCATTAACACTTACAATACTGTACTCTATAAACACTTTTTACACTAATTTATATGCCTTTCAATCATATTTTATATCGTTAGTGGAGGCTACACGACTTTTGATGGGAATTCAGCATCAGCGGGTGCAACTTGGCTTGCAGAGCATTCGTTGCTGGCGGATGCTCCATGACTTGTCAATGAGAATTCAGCATCGGCGGGTGCAGCATATCTTACAGAGCATTCGTTGCCGGCGGAGACTGCACGACTTGTTGATGGGAATTCAGCATCGGCGGGTGCAGCATAGCTTGCAGAGCATTCGTTGCCGGCGGAGACTGCACGACTTGTTGATGGGAATTCAGCATCGGCGGGTGCAGCATGGCTTGTAGAGCATTCGTTGCCGGCGGAGACTGCACGACTTGTTGATGGGAATTCAGCATCGGCGGGTGCAGCATAGCTTGCAGAGCATTCGTTGCCAGCGGAGACTGCACGACTTGTTGATGGGAATTCAGCATCGGCGGGTGCAGCATAGCTTGCAGAGCATTCGTTGCCGGCGGAGGCTGCACAACTTGTTGATGGGAATTCAGCATCGGCGGGTGCAGCATGGCTTGTAGGGCATTCGTTACCAGAGGGTGCAGCATGGCTTGTAGGGCATTCGTTACCAGCGGATGCTGCATGACTTGTTGAATTCCCAGTGGGTGCTTTCACGAACCATTGAAATCATGAATTTATCTATTTTTGTCTGAATCCGATTTTCTCTGGCTAATATTCTGAGACATTGCTCTCAGCCGCACAAGTTCACAGTAAACAATGCGGTCACATGGCCAGGCGCAGTACATTCTAGGTCCGTGGGAAAAAAACCAGCGTTGAATGTAATGAAACGCCATTTTCTGGGTGAGACCCGGAGGCTCCCCGGAGCTTTACCGGCTGATATGCTAATGTCAGACTTTGGCATCAGTCATGTGTATGGAGTTCTAGGGCCTACCGGGGACCACGAGCCAGAACCTGGCCCCCTCAGAGAGGCAAGGGGAGCAATGGCCTATAGAAACCCCCGTGTGGTTGGAAGCATTCTATGTCTGCCATCGACCGGGTCAAGCATCCAGAAAGGTAAGCATTCCAAAACAAACCCCTATTCTGGTGAAAATTGCTACCTAAGCCGAACTAGTGAATAGAACTCTTCAACAGAAAACACGGAAACTAGTATGACGTCATACGTCACCGCGCCGCTGTCTGCGCAGCTCCCCCCTCCCCGGGAGGGGGAAGGGGGAGCCCCAGACCTCCCACGCCGGCTATCCACCCATCAGTTCTGAGGCTGGATGTCAAAACACGCGAAAAACGCCGACCGGAGGGAGGGAGGGTTGCCGGGGAGCCTCCGGGTCTCACCCAGAAAATGGCGTTTCATTACATTCAACGCTGGTTTTCTGGGGGGAGCCCCGTCGGCTCCCCGGAGCTAACTACCCACAGAGGAAGGTCAAAGGGACAAAACCGGGAGGCGGACACCACGCACCCCCCAAGGAGGCGAGACAACCGGCAGCAAACGCCAACCCAAGGCGCCACAGCCCCGAAAATCCCGGGAACAACACGAGAACCACGAGCAGCAAGGCCCCTGCACGAACACCAAAAATCCATGCCCGAAAGACTGCAAGGCCACGTCGCCCAGACGGCAGCGAGAGCAGCGAAGCCACGAACGCCACAGGCATGAGGGAAGAACACAGGCAGCTTAGCCGCAAGAACACGGCTGACCACCCGGGACACCATCACCCGCGAACCGGGAAGAACAGAACCGGAGCAACGCAAAACGCGCTCCGGACCCAAACGCCGTGGCACGCAAACAACAGCAGAGGGCCGCCACTGAACACAAAAACGACACACCCCCGGCCCAACCAACAAAGCACCAACAAACCCTGGACCCCTCCAGAAGGCAGCAGCCCCACCCCGCGCCAGAAAAGATGGAGACTGCTGCCATCAAACAACCAAAACGCTAAAACCGAAGGAGCAAGAAAACACAGCGAACCGACCCCCAGAGGCAAAGGCCCAAAGGAAAGAGCCGACGAAAAAACACACCGGAACCGAAGGGGCACTACCAACCGAGGAGAAGACAGAGCACGCTGACCAGAGACCAGGATGGTGCAAGCGGCGCACGAACAGGCCGGAGGTGAAATGACGCACAAGACAGCTGACTAACGGTGCAGAAGCAACACCAAGACCGAAAGCAAGCTGAAGCGGCTCCGCCTGCGCCGCACGAAAAGAGGCGACAGTATGTGGCAAGACGACGGCCCCCAACCCCCACTAGAAAACCAAGCCGAGAGTAAACCAAGCCAACAAGAAGGACCCACCGAAGAAGGGACAGGAAAAGGAAGGACCGCCAAAATACCCCATACTGCCGCCAAGAAAGCACGCAGGTGGGACACCTACCACGAAGCCACCCGACCACCAACCGGAGGCGAGACCACGAGGCAGAACATAAGCAGCCCCGACAAGGCCCCCCCGAGCCCAGGAAAAAGGCGGAGCCGCGAGAAGATCTCGGGCGCGACCACCGAAACCCAGGCGGCACAAGGAGATGGAACGTCTGCCGAACAGAAAAACTCCGAAGCATGCAAGCCCGCCAGGAGTTCAGAAACGACGGGTCCGACGCGAGACATCGCAAGAACCCCCCCAAAAAAAATAAAAACAACAACAACCGGCAGGGCAAGCTAGGAAAACCAAAGAAGGCGGAAGGGTCGCCGCCAGAACAGGACCCGAACCAAGGGGCACGAACAACTGCAACAGACCGAGACAAAGAAGCACATCACAGGACACAGGCTGACCAACGCCTAAGAACACACGCAGAACATTCCTGCTGCAGAAGAGGCAGAAGAAAGAGCAGAAGCACAAAAAAAAAAAAAAAAAAAAACCAGGAGAACAACCAGGGGTGGACAATCAGGCAGGGACAAAAACCCCACGCAATCCCCAGGCACAAAACGGCAGCAAAGCGCCACTCCACAACCGGACACAGGAACAAGGACACGCCACCGTGAAACACGGTACCAATGCTCACGTGCAGCAGCAGCAGCAACAGGCACCACGGCAACATGCAACATGTAAATAGCAACTCCCCTCAGCAAAGGCAGAGAACGGAGCAGGCAGACCCCAGACAGGGCCAACGGAGACACGACAAAACCCTGCAGGCCCAGAAACCTGCACCAGGCGACCGACGGCGGAGAAACCCCGCTCGATACCTGCTGGATGAGGTACTGGGAGCTCTTTTACACCTCAAGCCCGGCCCAAGGTCAGGCCAGACCGGCCAGAGGATGGCCCACCAGGCAGCTGCTAGGAGCAGTCCACCGGCCCACATACCCCCACAACCAGGACGGGCCGGAACTGCCATACGAAAACAGGCCAGTGCGCCCTGGAAGTCCACGGACAAACCAGCAAGAAGGCCTATGCTCGCAAGTAGGTCGTGTAACAAGCACAGACCTCTGATGGTAATACAGTGTTCCCCAAAAGTGCCAATAGCACCACTGCACTCCACTGGTACTATCCTGCAAGTTCCACCAGATAGGCGGGACCCAAGAGCCAGAGCTCAAATCCTGCAAGCACAGCCAGGAGCCTCACCAGGTGAGTACAGAACCAACCCTACAACCCCCACACCTCACAACATTAAAAAAGGAGGGTCCCCTGAACGACTCCAGCATGGGTTGGACATGCACATGAGGGGGACAGGAAGGGGTGATAAAGGGACAGTCACTGGTTTGCGAACGGTCTCAGTCGTACAAAATTATACCTAAATAAAGACAGGTATATGAACACCGCCGCATCCAGCGCCCGGCCAAAAGACGCCAGACCGCAGAAACTCACCTGGCGAATGGTGGCTCGAACTTGACACGACTCAACCGTGCCCAGAAGAACTTGGGAGCACCGCCAGGTGAAGACGCCAGAGCCGGACCCGCAGGAGAACAGGGAGAGGCGAAGGAGGCGGTCCACACCCATGACACAGAAAACCGCGGTGTCCTCCCCACAACTGGGAACCAGGACACCCCTGGCGCAAAGGGGCACATACCGCAGCCAGGGAGAAGAACGAGAGGCGAAGCACTGTAGCAAAAAAGGGCGCAAAACCCCAGCACTGAACCATCGCCCAGACCAAAACAAACTCCACGGCGCATGCGCATAACACGCTGGCCGAACCGCACACCCTCCCTGCGGGAAGGCGCCAGCCAGGACTATTGCACGAGAAAAAGAGCCAAAAGAGGAAGCAGGAACAAGAAAACCGGCCAAAGAAGCAAAGAGCCCAAAAAAAGGGAACCCAAACGGGCGACAAGTAGCCCAAACGGGCGACAAGTAGCCCAAACGGGCGACAAGTAGCCCAAACGGCCGACAAGTAGCCCAACCGGGCGACAAGTAGCCCAACAGGGCGACAAGTAGCCCAACAGGGCGACAAGTAGCCCAACAGGGCGACAAGTAGCCCAACAGGGCGACAAGTAGCCCAACAGGGCGACAAGTACTAGGAGCCGACAGACGTTCCAATAATGCGGGAAGTAGCGAAAAACCTTCCCGTACCCTCGAGAACACAGAAGCCAACACTAGTCCCGAAGGCACACGAAGGCGCAGGCGCACCCGAGATCAAAAGTCACGCAGAACCCCATCGAACGGGGAAACATGACAAAAACACCGTCCCAAAAAGCGGGGGAGGAAACATCCACCCACCGGACGGAACCAACCGACTCAAAGGCCAAGGAACCGAGCCCGGGGAGGGGCCGACGTCCAACAGCACGTACGGCGAGTGGGGAGGAAAGACCCCACTCCGCGTAACCACAAGCCCCGCCTAGAGGGGGATAAAACCCCCCACGGGGTCTAACGGGGCCAAGGCCCCCCCAAGTCAGCCCCTCCCCAGCCCCGGGAACCTACACGACAGGCCCCGGGGCCGAGCCGTTCCCCCAAAGCCCCGGCCGTACCAGAAAACCGGGGCAGCCGTGAAAACACTAAGGAAGGGAGCCCACTGGCAGACTCATACAACACGGCTGGAGGAACAGGCCCAAATGCCCCCGTCACTACCCCGGAAGGGGAATTCCCCGAGACTGCCCGAGTCTCAACACCACCAAACACCCCGCCCTGAACCTACAGACGGTAAGGAACCGGATGCAGGCAGGAAGGGTGAACCAGGGGAAAACGAAATACAACGGGGCAGCCCCGGGGCTCCCGTGGAGGAAACCACGAGAACGTTGCCACCACCAAGGCTCAAGTGCAACGCCCCTGCTGCCCGCACCCGCTTTGTTAACACAACTTGGTAACCGAGCCACAACGAGCAACCAAACTCGCAGGACACTGGGTCGAAGGTGTCACCGACCCCACAGGCAGCAGACGGAGGCAAAACAGAGAGTCACCCAGAGACAAAAGGTGAGAGCAACCCTCAAACTCGCTGGAAGCGAGGGGGGGGCTCTGGGGTCACATCCATCGGACCCGCGCGCCCCCAGGGGTTTCCCAGGGTCCCGAGCGTTTACTTTAAGAGGACTCGCGCTCAGGTAATCCCAGGCAGGGTACTGCTAACCGGCACCCAATCTACCAAACAACTTTCTAAGAGCTGAACCCCCGGGACGTGTACACTCACGGGGACCTAGCAGGGGGTACCACCAGAAATACTCAGAACACAAGGGGCAAGAACGAAGGCAGACCCCCCCACCAGGTATATAAACAAAAGAAAAAGAAAACCCCGCAAGAGGACAGCATACCCAAGCGGAACAGAGCCAGCCGCTATGATTGGTAAAGACAAGCTGCACAGTACCCCGCGCCCCACCAGTGCAAACACTGCCCCTTACTCTAAGGCGAACAAGGGAGACAGAACACCCGAGCACACAAAGAGCGGCCGAAAACCAAGCGGTAAACGGCCAAGCAGGGGCAGGACCCAAGGAACTTGTGGAAGGTGGCCCCAAGCCCCAAGGGCAGTACTTACAGGGCACCTAGGGAAGGGAACCCTAGGCGCATGCAGCCCGAGTACTGAAGAATCACACCCGGCTCACGCACCACCTAGAAAACAGACACCACACTCTAGGTACAGTGCTGAAACAACCACTGGAGCCGGAGCACATAACCATTGCCTATAGCATCAGCCGAAGAACTGATGGGTGGATAGCCGGCGTGGGAGGTCTGGGGCTCCCCCTTCCCCCTCCCGGGGAGGGGGGAGCTGCGCAGACAGCGGCGCGGTGACGTATGACGTCATACTAGTTTCCGTGTTTTCTGTTGAAGAGTTCTATTCACTAGTTCGGCTTAGGTAGCAATTTTCACCAGAATAGGGGTTTGTTTTGGAATGCTTACCTTTCTGGATGCTTGACCCGGTCGATGGCAGACATAGAATGCTTCCAACCACACGGGGGTTTCTATAGGCCATTGCTCCCCTTGCCTCTCTGAGGGGGCCAGGTTCTGGCTCGTGGTCCCCGGTAGGCCCTAGAACTCCATACACATGACTGATGCCAAAGTCTGACATTAGCATATCAGCCGGTAAAGCTCCGGGGAGCCGACGGGGCTCCCCCCAGAAAAATACCTATTGCCTATACTATAAAAGGTATTTAGTAAGAAAACAAAGAATTTTGCTTAATAACAATTGTTTTAAAATATTTTATTAATAATAATTTAGAATTTTCTTCATAAAACTCAATCATTTTAAAAGAAAATTAAGATTTAATATACCACTCTGGATGATCGAGGTCGGTGGCCTGGTCGCCATGTGAGGGGCTGCCGATGCCAAAACAAACCCAATACCGACCGTCGGTAATATCGACCACCAGACCGGTATACGAGGCTCCAGATACCGATCTCCCAAACCGGTCGTTATTACCGGCAGATCAGTATAAAAGAGGTCGTTAAATTGAGTGGGATCTATTGATCCCACTCAATTTAACCACTCAATAGGATCTAGTGAAAACATATAGATCCATAACCTTTAATATTTCTCTTTTCATAACCGTTTAACGGTCGTTTGTTAACGGACGTAAATCAGTGGCGGGCTGCCACTGGCTGCCACTGCCACTGTCATTCAGCATACCAACTCAGTGGTTCGTTATGGTGAACACGAATGTAGATACTTATATATAATGTGTATATACAGTGCAATAAGAGCAAAAGGAGTGTGTGGGGAGAAGTCATTTTGGTGATGGGTGTGGCAACATCTGCATGATTTGTCATGTTGGTAGGGGTGGCCACTATCACACACAGAGATCACAAAAACGTGATGCATCAAATGAACAAATCCACAAGGGCCGTGACGAGGATCCTCGTCACGGCCCTTGTGGATTTGTGGCCACTATGCTCTTTGGGCATTATACCAGCTTAGTTGAACAGTTATGGTGAACAAAACATGTAGATACTTATATATAACGTTTGTATATAGGGTAATAAAACCACAAACAGTATTGTTGGGGGTGAAATTTTAGTGCGTGTGACCTTGAATGTGAGAGGGAAGCAGCCGCCACCTGAATGTGTGTAGCGACGTCTCTTAGTGCCTGAACTAACTATATCAACTTAGTTGTACAGTTGTGGTGAACAAAACATGTAGATACTTATATATAACGTCTATATATAGTGAATAAAAGCCAAAACAGAATTGTAGGAGAAGAATGTGGGTGAGTCAGGGGCGTTGAGGGAGGAAGTAGCAGCCAGTGGCAGGCTGCCACTGCCACTCAGCATGCCAACTTAGTGGTTCGTTATGGTGAACACAAATGTAGATACTTATATATAACGTCTGTATATAGTGAATAAAAGCAAAAACAGTATGGTGGGAGGAGAATGTGGGCGAGTGAGGTGTTGAGGGAGAGAGTGGCAGCGAGTGGCTGGCTGGTGTGTGGCGGTCACTCCTCGTTGCTTTTTGGCTCACAAGACCAACTTAGTGGTTCGTTATGGTGAACAAAACATGCAGATACTTATATAAAACCTGTGTAAATAGTGTAATAACCGACAAAGTATTTGTTCACTGTTTGATGAACATAATAATTGAATCAGCAATATACACACCATATTTTTGAGTATAGCAATGATTCACTCATTTTATTATATAAATATATCACACTACACACTATTGAATAATATTACAGCCAAAAAACTATGAAAAATCAGTCAGAGACATTGAAATAATTAGGTAATTATCTCTTTGTGGCAACTACCTGATTGCCCTTCCTGATGGCGTCCTCACCTTCCATTGAGGTGTTTTCACCCTTCGAGTGTTTTTTTTTTGTAATTACCTAAGTGTAATTACCTAAGTGTAGTTACAGGATAAGAGCTACGCTCGTGGTGTCCTGTCTTCCCAGCATTCTGTCATATAATGCTTTGAAACTACTGACGGTCTTGGCCTCTACCACCTTCTCACCTAACTTGTTCCAACCGTCTACCACTCTG
Source organism: Procambarus clarkii (assembly GCF_040958095.1). NCBI lineage: Eukaryota > Metazoa > Arthropoda > Malacostraca > Decapoda > Cambaridae > Procambarus > Procambarus clarkii. Next base: position 33,520,629 of record NC_091198.1, read on the forward strand.
TTTGCGAAAGTGAATTTTCTTATATTTCTTCGGCATCAGTATTTAGCTAGTTTAAATCTATGACCTCTTGTTCTTAACCCTTACACTGCTCAGGGGTCATATGGACATTTACACCCCTGTGTGCAAGAAAAAAAAAAAAATTCAAAAAAATTTTTTCGTCTTCTAAACATGTTAATTTGTGTCCCCTGAGCACGGAAAAAAAAAAAAAAAAATCGTAGGTGACATATTTTGGGCGCAATTGACCGATGAAGTCTGGCAAAAACTGGGCGTTGACAGAGCGGTCGTCAGACCCGGTCAGCGTCAACCGCGTTGACAGATGGGAGTTGCCACAAAGATATTATTACCTAATTGTTTCAATGTCTCCGATTGATTTTTTCTTAGTTTTTTTGCAGTAATATTATTCAATAGTGTGTATTGTAATATATTTATATAATAAAAGTGGTTAATAATCGCTATACTCAAAAGTATGATGTGCATATTAGTGATTCAATTATTATGTTTATAAAACAATAAACAAATAGTTTTGCTGCTATTACACTCTATACACAGGTTATATATAAGTATTGGCATGTTTTGGTCACCATAACGAACCACTAAGTTGGTATTGAGTCGAAAAGCAACGAGGAGTTACCGCCACACACCAGCCAGCCACTCGCTGCCACTCCCTCAACACACGCACTAAACTTTCTCCCCCAACAATACCAGTTGTGATGTTATTACACTATATACAGACGTTATATATAAGTATGTATATATTTTGTTCACCACAACTGTACAGCTAAGCTGATATAGTTAGTTCAGGCACTAAGAGTCGTCGCTATACACAGATGGCGGCTGGCGGCTCCCTCACTCTTTCAAGTTCACACGCACTAAACTTTCTCCCCCAACAATACTGTTTGCAGTGTTATTACCCTATATACACATATTGTATATAAATATCTACATGTTTTATGCACCGTAACTGTACACCTAAGCTTGTAGAGCGCCCAAAGAGCATAGTGGCCACCCTCTAAACAGCTAAAGAAATCGTGCAGACGACGTCACCTCCGTCACCCATATGGCTCCTCCCAGCATAATCCTTTTGCTGTTATTACACTAATACACACATTATATATAAGTATCTACATTTGTGTTCACCATAGAGAACCACTGACCTGGTATGGTGAACGCAAACAATAACAGGTAGCCACACAGTCAGTAAACGATGCTGTCTCCCTCCGTCTCAGCATCACTCCTCCCACAGCGCTAATTATTACAACAATCCTGCTATTATCACAACCCTGGTTATTTATATCACAGTCATTGGTCATCTGTAATATTGTCATCGCTAAATAATAACAATTATATATTTATTTTGACATTTTTCGGCGATGCTGTGGTCACAAGCTGAACATCAATGCTGTTTGCTGATGCCGCGTGCGCCGGCCTTGGTTGCTCCAACAGTACTGTGCCTCTCACACCTGAGAATATTGCCCACGATTTTTTTTAAAATGGCATCTGTTTACAAGAGCCCTGAGGAAGCTACTGTGAACCCCGTGTAGCCGCGGGCCATTTGAATCAGGCCTGGCACCCTATGGCGTATATATACGCCATGCGCACCATGGGACATGTTACTCAGGGCGTATATATACGCCATGCGCAGTTTAAGGGTTAAAGTTCTAGGTCTCAGGAAATCTTCCCTATAAATTTTATCAATTCCTGTTACTATTTTGTACATAGTGATCATATCACCTCTTTTTCTTGTCTTCTAGTTTTGGCATATTTAATGCCTCTAACCTCTCCTCGTAGCTCTTGCCCTTCAGTTCTGGGAGCCACTTAGTAGCATGTCTTTAGCTAATCATGTCTTAGTAGCTAGCCACACCGTCGAACAGGGAAGAAGGGAAACTGGATCCACCCTACAAAAAGACAAAAAGTGCCAAAAGAACCGCCAGGAAACTTCATACTGCTGTCGAGATGAAACTCGCAGGTGGGACACCAACAACAAAGCCACCTGATCACCATACAAGTGGTGATAAACCCACGTCAAAAAGACCAGACGCGAAGAGCGGAGGAGAAGATCGAACCAGCAATGTACCATACCAGACCAGTCTGCTAAAAGAGGCGGAGACGCAAGAAGACCCTCAGGTTCAGACCTCAGACCAGGGGCCTCGTAGCCTGGTGGATAGCGCGCAGGACTCGTAATTCTGTGGCGCGGGTTCGATTCCCGCACGAGGCAGAAACAAATGGGCAAAGTTTCTTTCACCCTGAATGCCCCTGTTACCTAGCAGTAAATAGGTACCTGGGAGATAGTCAGCTGTCACGGGCTGCTTCCTGGGGGTGGAGGCCTGGTCGAGGACCGGGCCGCGGGGACACTAAAAGCCCCGAAATCATCTCAAGATAACCTCAAGACACTGAGCAAGAAGAACCTGAAACCAGGGCTGGGCTGGCTACCAAGGGGCCAACAGGATAACTCTTCCTTAGTAAGGCTCCAAGCGAGCCAGGACCCGGAGCAACAACAGAACTGGTGGGAAGAGCCACAGGTAACCCCACCTTGACCAGTCCAGCCGAAAGGCATCGACACTGACGGCCTGGCAATTGGGGAAGGGCGCCACATACACTGGAAGACACCTCACGCACGCCAATGCAAAGAGGTCCACCTCCAGGCGTCCAAACATCTGGCAGAGCCAACTAAATGAATCAGGTTCAACCGTCTATTCTGTGGATAGGGAAATGAACCGAGAAAGGACGTCCGCCTAGACGTTTGACACCCCTTGAACATGAACCGCCAGGAGAGCCAAACCCTGAAAACTCAGCAGACAAGTCACCCGAAGCAACCAGCACCAAAGAACCAAGGACTGCATAGAACCCCCGCGGTTGAGGCAATGAACCACCGGGGAGCAGACCGAATGGAGCCGGATCGTTGACCCACAAACGACATGAACCCTCTAAAGCAAATGCCATATCGCCACAATCTTCCGCATTGTGCTGCGAGGCCCAATGGAAGGACGAACCCCACTGACCTGGTGAGCACTGGTCACAAAACCCCAGCTGAGAGATAAGGCATCCGTGAACACATCGAGCGAGGGCTTGGTGAGGCGCCACAGCGCAAAACTCTGAGAAACCAAAAAGAGGAAGCAGGCGACGCAGCAGCCTACGCAAGGCTCTCGGGGTCCGAACCCAACAATCTTGAAAGTGGAGGAAGGGACGACCCCGAAGGAACCAGAACAGCTGCCGAAACCTGATCCGACCCGATGGGTAGACCAACACGGGCAGAGTACAGCCGCTCAAACAACCGACATGTGACCCGGGTGCCCTCCAAAAACAGTCGAAGGCAGGACAGCAGCCGCAACAACACAGCAGGAGGGAGAGACAAGGAAGTGGTCCGAGAGTCCCACACAAAACTCAGCCAAGTTGGAACTTGAGAGGGAACCAAATGGGACTTTCTCCAGTTCAAAAAGAACCCAAACCCGGCAAGATGGGAGAGAACCAAATCCCTGGTGAGCAGACACACGAACTGGCTGGAGGCCCAGACCAGCCAATCGTCGAGGTAACCCAGAACCCAAACCCCTAACAGATGCATATGGGTCACCACGACCTGGGTAAGGCGTGTGAACACGTGAGGTGCCAGATTCAAGCCGAATGGTAGACAACGAAAGTGGTAAGCCTGTCGCCCTCGGATGAATCAAGACATGCCAATATGCGTCCCGGAGGTTCAGAGACACCATCCAACACCCGGCGCCAAAAGCAGTTGGACCTGACCCGGAGTGGTCATCCAAAAGGAGGAGCAAAAAAACCAGGAGATCAGACAGGTCAAGTCCAGAATGAATCACAGGTCCACACAGTCCTGCTTTGGAACTGAAAACAAGCGCGAAGCCCACCTGAGGGACACCGACATTTCAACCATGGCAAGGCGAACCCACTCCAGGATGACCAGACAGAGCACAGGGAAAGAGGCCTGCCCTGCCAGCCAGATCCCCCCCAAAGGAGGAGGATTGGGGGAAACTATCTATCACCACAGCAGGCCAGAGGAAACGACGCGAAATGCCCACGAATTGTGGGACCAGGCAAGAGCAAACAGTGCGAGCCTACCCCTATCACCCTGTCAATGAGCCAAACCGCAAAGAGGCCGACAACCCTTACGAGAGCCCGACCAACACTCTGAGCAAGCACTGCGCTGACCAGATGCAGACAGCTCCGCAGGAGGGGCCAGCCACGAATCTGGCACTTCTGGCTTACGACGACCGAAGAACCCTGAGCCCTGGCATGACCCTTTGGGGCAGGACCACCACAACCCCTCCCCCACCCCGGGGAATCAACAAGTCCAACATAGGCCGGCAACTAGACAAAGCCACCTGAAGAAAATGCGCCACTGCAAACTCTGCAAACAACAATGGACAAAAAGGGGACGATAATCTATGAGCCAGGGGACTAAGCAGATTCCAAAGAGTGGACGAGCACCGGCTGTTGGCACATGAGGTGAGAAGCAAAGAACAGAGACACTACCTCCTTCAGAATCGGTGCATACAACTTCAACAATGCAGCCGATGCAGATGCCTGGAATGCACCCGATTAGGGGAAGAGGAACCGAACACAAAAAAAACTGGATCCAACATAGAGGAGTAAACCAGGTCTCACAGAAGGAATGCACCAAGGGCCTTAGAACCTCTGCAGGGGTAAACCGAGAGGAAGAAAACCTCCGTAAAGACGAATCCGAGGAACTCACGGGCACCTGGAAACGAACCTGGGGGGAGGGGCCCTACCTACTGCATTTGCCGGTAGATAAGATGCAAATTTTTTTTTTAATTGCCTTATGTCTAAAGTAACCAAAATACAGATGAGATACCGAGTGCCATAGGCTAGGGAGCCGGACGAGCATACAGGGCAAGGTCACTAGGTACAAAATCGGTGATAATAAAATAATGAAAACAAGCCAAATTGTTACCAAAAACTGCATTACGAAAAATAAGACATGGAAAACAAGCTGAATGACCACAGTCTGTGAATACAAGACTGAGGGAATACTACACAGAAGTACTACAGTCTCTTATACAACAAGACTGCCCCGGGAATACAAGTCCGGGAGACCACCACCCACAATTCCTTAGGGAAATGGTCAGGTAGAAAAAATGGATGAATCGACACTGGTGGTACACCTATAATGGGACACAGGTGGAAAATGAGTACCCAAAGGAGCCTCAGACACATTAGAAACTGTGCCCAGTTTCAGAGAAGTAAGGAGGAAGGAAATGGAATGCTGGAGGCTGACACTACACACAAGAGCAAACATAGAGCTAAAACAGCTCAAGAAGATCAGGATTGTGTACACCAGTAGAAGGACGGGTAAGAGGCGGGCCCAAAGAGCTAAAGCGCAACCCCCGCAAGCACAACTAGAAGAGTACAACGAGGCGACTACAAACTTGCCAAAACTAATAACGACACGTCAGCAGTAATAAGGAAATCTCGCACAATTCACATACCTTCCCACCAATTTCATAGCAGACATAACCCACACCTGAGACATGTCATACATAAGGGAACAACTGAGTTATGGGTAAGAACAATGGTTCATTAACCCTTAAACTGCGCAAAACATACATATACGATTTGACATATCTCAAGTTTTTAACCCCCTTAACACTATCGGTAACTTTGGACCGAACTAGCGTCCACTATTTTTCTCCTGAGTCCTAACTTTGGACTGGACTTGCGTCCACTAAAAAAAATATTTGTATAAAATTTATTTTTTATCCAATCGACCTAAGGATAGTATCAAAATAAGCACCTTTAGAATGTGCACAATTTGATACCAAAATGAAAGATGTAACATGAAACTTGATGTCCGAACACTTATATGATTATAAATAAGTTTTTGGTCAAAATTTTAAAATATTTGTTAAAATTGTATTTATTGTGCTATTATGTTGGGACTAGTTTTAAAATGAACAACAATTTTATACCAAAATGAAAGATGTAACACAAAAATTTATGTCAGAACACTGGAAAGATATAAATAATTTTGTGATGATGAGCTTCCAGAATTAAAATATTTGATAAAATTCCAGTTATTGCTCAATTATTATGGGACTAGTTTTAAAATACGCACCTTTTTATTGCGAACAATTTGATACCAAAATGAAAGATGTAACACGAGAATTGATGTTATCAAACTGAACGTGTATACACATTAGGTTGCAGTGTACTAATTGGTGCTCATTCACGGGTAACTTTAGGGTTTTCTGTGGGGAGGCACTCCAAACTTTTGTACATTATATTCATATACATCTGTAGGGAATTTAATTGCGAACATAATGATACTAAAATGAGCGACGTAGCACGAGAATTAAGGTGAGAAAAATGGAACGAGTATGCACATTTTACTGATTTTATGCGCTCACGGGTAACTTTTGCCGACTTTAGGCTTTGCTGTTGGGAGTCATGCCAGGCTTTTGGACATTATATTTATACACACCTGTAGGGAATTTAATTGCGAACACAATGATACCAAAATGAGCGACGTAGCATGAGAATTAATATGAGAAAGCTGAAACGAGTATACACATTTAGGTGTCACTGCGCGCTTACCCACACACTCGCCCGCACGTCGGGTGCATGACCCGACGTGCCCCTAAGTTGACCCCTAAGTTGACCGCGCGCTTGTCCGGTGACCGATAGTGTTAACTGTGATGCCTCCAAATATGACACCCCCCCAGTGAGCAGGAAATAAATTATCTGGAAAAAATTCTTTTGATTTTTTAAAGTGTCAAAAACCCTTCCCTCAGTATGGGTATGTAAAAAAAAAAATTGAAATTGTGCTCACTTTGGCTGCTCTTTACTTTACTTTACTCACTTTGTTTGCTCTTTATAGGGTCCGTAAGTTGGCGTGTGACGTCATCATTCCCCGTTCGCCCATGACATACGCTCCTGGGCCCAGTAGGGCGCCCGGGGCGGGGCGCGCGAGTTGCCGCGAATATATTTTTGTTCATTTTTTGCGCACAGTTCCAAATACATTTTATTTGTTTTTACGTGCTAATCCTATGTATAAAGAACACGTACATTATATTATGGCAGTAAAATATCCGTACTGTCTGAGGACACTGTGTTACATGCATGACACTTGTGTACACATATGCTGCACATATTTACTATGTATCATGCAAATTTATGTATATATACAATCTATTTACAGACTATACACTGTCACACACTATATACATTCACCATGAACACATTCAGAACACCGCGAGTGAGAGCAGCCACACCCAGCCAGTCTCCCTCACTCCAACATTTTACTCGCCAACATTGCTCCTCCCACCATACTGTTATTGTATTTATTACACTATTTACACATGTTCTATATACCTATCTACATGTTTTATTTACCAGAACTATGCAAGCAAGCCGGTATTGTGTCCAAACAGTACAGTGGCCACCATACACTGCATGAAAAATCACACAGAAGACAGCAGACGACGCTACTATTACAACGTCACCTCCCTCACCAAAATAGCTCCTCTCAACATTCTCCTGTTGCTATATACACACACTATATGTACCCATGTACATATGTGTTGCCCATAGCAAACCACTAAGCTAGTATGGTGAACAAAACAAGAGTGGCTGCCACACAGTGAGGCTACCTCAATTCTCTCCCTCCCTCCCTCACCAAAATTACTCCTCCCACAATACTACGCACAATGCTAATTATAACCACAATCCTGCTATTATCACAATCCTGGTCACTAATTCCTGTAAATGAATAATTGACCACACGTTTATTTTGAAAAGGAACCTAAGAAGTCATTTGAAGATTACTAGATGGACAAAATAATGCTGTGGTGCTGTGGCTAGCACTGTGAACATCGTGAACAGCATTGAATCACTGATATTTGAACATTGTACCCAGTCATTATCACACTCAGGCTCTTCTATAATGCTATCATGGCTAAATAATAGAAGTTATATATATATATTTTGACATTATTAGGCGATGCTGTGGTCACACGCTGAACAGCAGTGCTGTGCGCTCATGCTGCGAGCGCCAGCCTTGGTTGCTCACTCACTACTGAGGCTCCCACACCCGGGAATGTGGACCACGATTTTTTTAAAGATGGCGCCTGTTTACAAGAGCCCTGCGGACGCTGATGTGAACCCCATGTAGCCATGGGAGTTTTGAATGAAATGTGAAAAATACAAATACCCGGAGGCGCGTTGCGCAAACCAGACATGAGCCTACAGGCGCGTTGCGCAAACCAGACGCGAGCCTGAAGGCGCGTTGCGCAGTTTAAGGGTTAAAACTTGGACAAACGCTTTCCAACTTTTTGTACATAGTCAATTAGGCAAGTGCTCCAACTGTCTAAATGATCACACCGTAACTTGAAAAACGAGAAATAAAAATAATTTTAAAATTGAATATTGAAAACTTCAGATTTTCAGATCAGAATAAAAAATATAAATTATCACCAATTGTTCATTTGGTGTTATTATTCTCTCAGAATAGCATATGATCTTCATTTGCATTAAATTAAAATATAGGTTTTCAGTATAGTTTACTGTAAAAAAAAATCATCAATATTGCATTTGAAGTAAGCGGCAAATTTGGACCAAAAAAATTATAACTCCAAACATATAGGGTATATGAAAAATCCATTCTGAAGGGATTTTAGAACAGACAGCTGAGCACACAATATGTCAAAATAATGAGAATCGGTCAAAAAACTGGAATTTTAGAAGCCACTCAAAGTTGAAACTCTAGTTTCAGAGATAATTGAAGTTGAAGTTATCAACAATGATTAAAGGTACAGTTGTTCTAATTCGTTAATTTAATTGAATGGTTTAATAAACATTGTTTTACATTCGTACTCAAATAAGTGAAAGTTCTAGGTCAATATGTGTTGAAATGAAGTCAAGAAAAAGTAACCTGCCAAAAAACCAGCGTTGAATGTAATGAAACGCCATTTTCTGGATGAGTCTCAGAGGCTCCCCTGAGCTATCCAGGCTGATATTCATACCCTAACTATTTTGCATCAGTCAATGTGGGTGGAGTTCTAGGCCTACCGGGGACAACGAGCTAGAACCTGACCCCCCATACAGAGGCACAATGAGCAATTGCCCATAGAAATGCACATGTGATTTGGAGCATTCTATGTCTGCCATCGACCAGGACAGGCACCCAGAAAGGTAAGAGCCACAAAACAAACCCCTATTCTGGTTAAAAACGCGAAAAACGCCGACGAGTGGACAGAACTCCTCAAAGGAAAAACGAGCAAACAAGCATGACGTCGCCGGACCCCGCCGCATATCTACCCAGCTCCCCCCATCCTCGGGAAGGGAAAGGGGGAGCCCCAGACCTCCGAGCCGGCAATCCACCTCTCAGTTCCGAGGGTGGATATCAAAAACGCAAAAATCCACTGACCAGAGGGAGGGAGGGTTGCCGGAGAGCCTCCAGGACTCGCCCAGAAAATGGCTTTTCGTTACATTCAACGCTGGTTTTCTGGGGGGAGCCCCTATGGCTTCCCGGAGCTACTTCACCAAAGACAAAAAGAAGAAAAGGGACTCATTCAGGAGGCAGTCGGTGCTCCACACTTCAACTCGAAGTCGAGACAACTGGCTGCAACCGCCGACCCAAAGCGACACAGGCCCGATGGGGCCCAGGGACATTCACAAGGTAGCGTGCAGCCAGGACCCTGTTCGATAGCAAAAAACCCTGTGCCTCGAATGTAAGCCCAAGACATGTTGCCAAAGACGGCAGCATGAGCAGCAAACTTACGAACGTCATGGGCACAGAGATAGACCGCAGGCTCATTAAGACTTAATTACCCTGCAGATGACCTGAGAGACCCAAACCCGCAATCAGGGAAGAAGGGAAACCGGATCAACCCAAAGCACGTCCCCGGAGACAGATGTTGTGGCACGCAAATAAGGCGAAGGGCCACAACCGGACACAAAACATGATGAACCTGACCAACCAAGCATCAACAACCCAAGCACCCCTCCGGAACACAGCAGTCTCGTTCTTCGCCAGAAAAGAGGGAGACGGCTGCAGACGAACATACCTATGACCACAACCAAAAGAGCAGAAGCCCCCTGCGCTGGAGAAGAGCATGAAGCTCCGCCACCCGACCCCCAGAGGCCAATGCCAACAGAAAAAAAGAGCCTTAGCAAAACAATCCTGAACCGATGGGGCCACAACAAACCGAGGAGAAGAGAGATAAGAGAGGACCCTGTCCAAAGACCAGGACAGCTCAGGCAGCGCATGAGCAGGCCGGACGTGAAACAACGCCTGAGACAGCTTGCGAAAAGGTGCAGAAGTAACATCGATACTGAAAGCAAGCTGCAGCGGCTCTGTCAGCACCGCACGATACGAGAGACAGTATTCAGTATAAGATGACAGTCCTTGAAAAACCAAGAAAGGACAACACCACCCGAGCCGAAAGCGAAGAGCAACTACGAAGAGTCAAAAAGAACCGGAAAGACTGCCAGGAAACTTCATACTGCCGCCGAGACGCCCGCAGGTGGGACACAATCAAGGAAGCCACCTGATTACCATAGAAATGGTGATCAACCCGAGTCAAAAACACCAAACGCGAAGACTCGTGGAGAACAGCGAACCAGTCTTATACCAGACCAGGCTGATCTGCGGAAAGAGGCAGAGGCATGGAAAAACCTCCGGGTTCGGACACCGAGCAAGCAGCACTGAAACCACGGCTGGGCCAGCCACCACAGGGCTAAGAGGACTACTCGCCTCCAAGCGAGCCAGGACCTGGAGCAACAACTGAACCGGGGTGAAAGGGTACAGAAACCCCCACCTCGACCAGTCCAGTCGAAAGGCATCGACCACGACAGCCTCGCTGTTGGGGAAGGGCGTCACATACACAGGAAGACACCTCGACCACGTCGACGTGAAGAGGTCCACCTCTGGGCACTCGAACATCTTGCAGAACCTAAAGGAATGAGTCGGCATCGACCGTCCATTCCGTTGACAGGGGAACTAAACGGGACAGGCCGTCCGCCAGGACGTTGAACACACCCAGAACGTGAATCGCCAAAAGAGCCAGATCCCGAGAACACAGCAGATGAGTCAGCTCCCAGAACTGAAGGGCAAAAGCTACGAGGAGAGATTAGTGGCATTAAATATGCCAAAACTAGAAGACAGAAGAAAAAGAGGTGATATGATCACTACATACAAAATAGTAACAGGACTTGATAAAATCAATAGGGAAGATTTCCTGAGACCTGGAACTTTAAGAACAAGAGGTCATAGATATAAACTAGCTAAACACAGATGCCGAAGAAATATAAGAAAATTCACTTTCGCAAACAGAGTGGTAGATCGTTGGAACAAGTTAGGCGAGAAGGTGGTGGAGGCCAAGACCGTCAGTAGTTTTAAAGCGTTATATGACAAAGAGTGCTGGGAAGACGGGACACCACGAGCGTAGCTCTCATCCTGTAACTACACTTAGGTAATTACCCGAAGCGACCAGCCCCAAAGAGTCAAGAACCGCATCGAACCCCCTCGGTTCAGGCAATGAACCACTGGGGTGCAGGAGTTTGCGGAACTCAGAAATACTGCCGAGAACTCAGACTGCTCCCCAGTGTGGGGACGAGTCCAAATGGAGCCAGATCGTCGACTTGTGGGCGACCTGATCCCTCTGTAGCGCAAATCACACCGCCCCGAACTCCCGCACCGTGCTGTGGGCGCGACGGAAGAACGGACCCCATCACCCCTGGACGGCCTGGCGAGCACTGGTCATAAAGCCCCAGCCTAGAGACGATGTGTACGTGAACACATCAAGCGAGGACTCAGGCAAGTACCAAGGCACCGAACTCCGAAAAACCCGAAGAGGAAGCTGGAGACGCAGCAGCCGACGCAAGGCCCCAAGGAGTCGAACCCAGCGATCACGAGAGAGGTGAAAGGGACATCCCCGAAGGAAACAGAACAGCCGACGAAGCCACACCCGCCCCGGCGGGTAAACCAACATCGCAAAGTTCAGGCTTCCACACAGACCCTCGAGCAACTGCCGGGTGACCTATGAGCCCCCTAGAAAGAAGCACAGGCAGGACTGCAGCTGAAGGAGAGAAGCCGGAGGAAGAGACAAGGAAGCGGTCTGAGAGCCCCACACAAGACCCAGCCAGGATCGAACCTGGGATGGAACCAGATGGGACTTCCTCCTTTTCATCAGAAACTCGAACCCGGCGAGCTGGGAAAGCACCAAGTCCCTGACGAGCAGGCGCGCAGACCGACTGGGAGCCCAAAACAGCCAGTCGTCGAGGTAAGCAAACACCCGAACACCTAACAGACGCAGACGGGCCACAACAGCCCGGGTAAGGCGTCTGAACACACAAGGTACCAGATTCAACCTGAATGGGAGACAACAAAAGCGAAAACACTGATGCCCCACAACAAAACCGAGCCAGTCCCTGAATTCCAGATGAATAGGGATGTGCCAATACGCATCCTTGAGGTCCAGGGACACCATCCAAGCGCCCGGCTCCAACAGAAGCTGGACCTGGGACAGAGTGGTCATCCGAAACGAGAGGCAAGAAACCCAAAGGTTTAGACGGGACAAGTCCAGAATGAACCGCAGGTCCGCACAGTCCTGTTTCGGGACTGGAAACAGGCAGGAAACCCACCTGAGAGACGTTGTCGTTTCGACCACGCCCAAGTGCACCCACTCCAAGATGATCTGACAGAGCGCAGGAAAGGAAACCTGCCCTGCCAGCCCCGAACCCCCGAAGGAGGAGGAGCCACCCAACACCACCTCAGGCCGCGAGAAACGACCTGAAAAGCCCACAAATCGTGAGATCGGGAGTGAGCGAACAGAGCAAGTCTCCTCCCCCACCGCCCCGTCAATGGGGCGAACCGCGAAAGGGCCGCTGCCCCTTATGAGAACCCGACCTGCGCGCTGAACGAACACCGTGCCAACCAGGACCGCAGGCAGCACCGGCTCCGAACCCGACACCTCTGGCCGACCATGACAAATGGAACCACAAGCCCTGGCACGACCCCTTCGGGAAGGGACCCCCGGGACCCCCCCCCCCTGGAGAACCAAAAATTCAGACATAGGGCAGCAAGACGAAGAAGCCGCCTGAATATAACACTCAACAGCAGAGGCCGCAAAAAGCAAAGGACAAAACGGGGAAGGCGAACGAAGAACCAGAGCCCAAGCAGATTCCATGGAGGAAGAGAGAACTGTCTGTGACACGTGAACCGCGCAGTGAGAAACCGCAGTAGTGCCTCCCGCAGGATCGGCGCAAACAGCTTCAAGAGCGCAGATGACCCGCGAACAGCCGAGACCAAGGTGCTAGACCTGGGAACAGACCCAAGCACCTCTGCATCCTCCGCCAGCCAGTCCAAACACAGCACCCGGAGGAAAAAGTAACGCAGGACCACAGCCAAGAGGCCATGAGCGCGATAGTCCTCAGCGACAAGCACAGCCAACAGGGAAGGGACCTGCACATGAAGCTGCACAGCACCAACATCCCGCAAAAGGGCAGGAGCGAAAAGGATCTCATTAAGATGCTCAAAGTGGCTCTCCAGGTAAACCTGGACCACCTTCAACGCCTCACGCCACTCAAACGTGTGGGTCCGACAGAAGGAGTCCCAAGCATTCAACGAGAACAAGGGGCAGTCTGCAAGCCAGGATGAACCCGGAACCTCATAACTCACCCAATAAGGACACGAAGATCCAAACCTGAACGAAGAAAGATCCATTATGGAGGCATACTCTGGGTCACGCAGGAGGTAGGCTGCAATGGCCGACCGCACCTCAGGAGATGAGATGCAGGAAGCTGAAAATCTTCGGAAAGACGGAACCAAAGGGTGCGCAGGGACACGGAATCTAACCCAAATCCGAATCGTACGCAGTGGGGGGGAAAAGAAAACCACACTCCTTGCAACAGTAAGGCCCGCTCAGAAGGCCTGAAATCCAGGCAGGGTCCAACGGAGCCCAAGACCCCCAAGTCAGCTCCTCCCCAACCCTTGGAACCCCCACGTCAGGCCCTGGGGCCAAGTCGTCCTCCAAAGCCCCGCCCTCAAAAGAAAAATCCGGGGCAGCTGAAACCTCTGGATGAGAAGGGGCCCACTGGTCAGACCCTGGAGCAAGGGCAGGAGGAACCGACTCAAATGGCCCCGTAGCCACCCCAGATGGGGCAACTGCCTCAGTTTCAGAAGCCTCTAAACCCTGCCCCGACCCCGAAGCCCTCAGAGCTTTGGGGCCGGAAGCAGGGGGGGGGGGCAAATAAACCACCCAAAGGGAAGAACGAGGGGGCGCAGACGGAACCAAGACCGAAGCGACAACCCCCAAGTCCGCGTCCCTATAAGCAAAGCGGGGCAGTCTCAGGGCATCCGGGGAAGCAACAATCCGAGCGCATTGCAATAACCGAAACCAATCGTGTAATGCACATGCTGCCTGCACCCGAAGATCATCATCCTCAGATTGGGTGAACTGAGACAAAAACAAGCAACAAAGCTCGCAGGACTCCGGGTCGAATGTGTCACCGACCCAACAGGCAGCATGATGGAGGCAAAAAAACGAGTGTCGCCCTGAGACAAGGGGACAGAGTAACCCTTAAACTCGCACAAAGCGAGAGGGGACACAGGGGTCACATCCAGTGGACCTGAGCATCCCGTGGGGGTTTCCCAGGGCCCCTTAGACTAGGTATGCTAAGGGTTATCCCAGGCAGGGTACTGCTAACTGGCGCCCCAAACTACCAAGCAAAACTGCTAAAACTGAACTAGTGCGACGTGTCCACTCACGGGGGCGAAGCAGGGGGTGCCACTACACAACGACTCTAATATAAGGGGAGGGGAAACACAAGGCAGACCACCCACTAGGCAAAAAAAAAAAAAAAAAAAAGAACCTCGCAAGAGGACAACGTACCTGAAAAAAACAGAGCCGGCAGCTGTTGAGGTGAAAACGAGCTACGCAGTACCCCTCGTCCCACCAGTGCAATAAATACCACTTACCCCAAGGCAACAAGGAGAGGGGGGCCACACACTTGGGATGGCCAAATGTCAAGCAACGAAAAGCCAACAGAGGTAGACCCAAGGTGACTTGTAGAAGAGAACCCCAAGCCCCAAGGGCGATACTTGCAGTGTACGTAGGGAAGACGCCCCTAAGCACATTCAGCCCGAGTACATAAGAATAATACTCCTAGCTCGCACGATCACTGTAAGAGCAGCACTGAAAACAATGACAGCACTGAAGAAGACCAGAGCTGGCGCCACTCAACTGTGTACTATCCCATCAGCCAAGGAACCGAGAGGTGGATTGCCAGGGCAGGGGTCTGGGACTCCCCCTTCCCCCTCCCGGGGCCGGGGGAGCTGCCCAGACATGCGGCACAGCTCCGGTGATGTTATGCTTGTTTGCCCATTTTTCTTTTGCGGGGTTCTGTCCACTCGTTGGCGTTTTCCGTTGTTTTAACCAGAATACGGGTTTGTGGCTCTTATCTTTCTGGGTGCCTGTCCAGGTCGATGGCGGATATAGAATGTTCCAAATCACATGTGCCTTTGTATGGGCCATTGCTCCTCATGCCTCTGTGAGGGGGGCCAGGTTCTGGCTCGTGGTCCCCAGTAGGCCTAGAACTCCACCCACACTGATTGATGCAAAATAGTTAGGGTATGAATATCAGCTTGGATAGCTCCGGGAAGCCGTAGGGGCTTTCCCCAGAAAAACAAAATACAGTGGACCCTCGATTAACAACTGGCTCTATTTACGAGTATTTCCAGTAATGAGCGAGCCACTCGCAGCAAATTTGTCTCTATTGATGAGCTTCACCTCTATTAACGAGCAAAACCACATGGTGCTTCCTAGTGTCTCGCGGGTTCTCGCAAATTCTCGGACACCTCCGACACCAGTGCTGTAGTTGTATCGCACACGACAAGCATCCCTCTGGATTTATTTGCGCTTTTCTTTGGGTTTTTAGTGGTTTTGTGACTACAATTTGTAATGCACGATGTCGCCAAAGAAGCTGCTTGCTAAAGATAGTGTTGTCAAGAGGAAGAAAGACACAATTACTGTGGATTTGAAGAAGGAAATTATAGCAAAGCATGAGTGTGGTGTCTGTGTGCCTCATCTCACAAGGGAGTATGGCAGGTCCTCATCAACAATTTACACCATTAGTAAGGGAATGATGAGGCAAGGGAGGATGCTGCTTCTTCCACTGAGATCAGGGAAGTGTTGGAAAGTGTTGCAAAAGGTGAACGCATTCTTGGAAAAGCTGCCTTGATATAGCAGTGACAACCCGGTGTGTGAACATGTTTAATTAATTTAACACTTTCGCAGGTATATGTCACTTGAGTGCGACATTTTTTTCTCTTGAATGCACCCAAACGCCGCGCTCAAGCGTCATTTGAACAAATATTTCTATAAAATCTAATTCTTATCCGATCGACTTAGGGATAGTATAAACATGTTTACCATGAAATTTCTGTTTTCTCTAATAGCCACATAGCCTATTTGGGAGAAAGGCATTGTATTGTATCTTCGTGGTAAGACTATTGTATTGTTGACACGACGAGTGTAATCGACATACTGTAGTTTTTTATTTGGTGCCGGTCTAACGCATCCTTGTGTGACATTTTATACATATGTTCTTCTAGTGCATACTATTGCGAACACATTGGTACAAAAATGAAATACGAACATTGAAAATTAAGTTCATCAACATCATCATCATCAACAACAAAACATCAACCCGGACAGTGAAAAGAGAGGCAACACTTTTCAGTGTTGCCTCTCGATCGCCCGAAACGCCCAGCGCACTTGGGGCAAGTTTTTTTTTTGTTTACCGAGAGAGCGAAAGTGTGACAATTTGCTGTCTCATTTTAGGAACATCCTAAAACAAAGACAAAAGCAATTGTCAATAGATACGTTCTTTGCAAAAGTAGAGAAAAGAAATGACAGTGATAGTGAACCCCAACCCTGTCCCGGATATCCGATGGTGTCGTCGACTTCCGATATTTGTTGGTACACGTTCGGGTCGACCGAACGTGTGGTTCCCGGTCACACGGCCGATCTGCCTCAGTTTACTATAACTGCCCGCTTAGTGACGATCGCGCCTATAAGAAATTCCGTTTTTGTGGTGATTTTTTGCATTTTGAACATTAATTATTATATATCACGCCATGAGTCCCAGGAAAGTCAGTGGTAAGACTCAACATATGAAAACCCATGTAAGGATGACCATAGAGCAGAAACAAGAGTACAGAATGTCTCTTCCTCAACAATTAAGAAAATGTGTGCAACATGGCAAGAATTGCAAACCTTTGCTGAAACGACTCACCCAAATCAAGCTGCAGTAGGTCGTTGCCTTAACCCTTAAAGTGCACATCACTTCATATGACGTGTTGGACGTTGCTCCAGTCAACTGCGCATCACGTCATATGACGTGTTGGAGTACTACGCAAGATTTAAATGGCCTGCAGATACACGGGGTTCACCACACCTTCATCAGGGCTCTTGTCAACAGACTCCATTTTAAAAAAAAATCGTGGGCCAAACTCCCGGGTGTTATTGGCCTCAGTATTGAGTGAGCAACCAAGCCTGACACACGCAGCATGAGCTAACAGCACTGTTGTTCAGCTTGTGACCACAGCATCGCCTAAAAATGCCAAAATATACTTGTTCATGCTATTATGTAGCAATGATATTATTACAGAAGACCCCTGACTGTGATAAAACTGACCAGGGTTCTGATAATAGCAGGATTGTGGTGATATTTAGCGCTGTGCGCCATGGAGGGAGGAGTAATGCTGTGGGAGGGAGGGTGGTGGCGATGTCTTCTGACTGTGTGTGGCCACCTTTTATTGACTGCACTCACCATACCAGCTTAGTGGTTCGCTATGGTGAACACAAATGTAGATACTTATATATAACGTGTGTATAGAGGGTATAAACAGCAAGAGAAGGTTGGGAGCCGCCATTTTGGTGAGGGCGGTGGCGTCGTCTGCACGACGCCACCGTGCAGACGACGCTGTTGTTTACTGGTTACCACGATGGTCTTTGGGCACCATACAAGTTTATTTGTACAAGTATGGTGAATAAAACAGGTAGATATTTATATATATTGTGTGTATATAGCGTAATAACACCACACAGTATTGTTGGAGAAATATTAGTGTGTTTTGCCTTGAGGGCGGCAGCCATCAGCTGACTGTGTGAGGTCCTACGTCTTTGTGCCTTTACTCACCATACAAGCTTAGATGTACAGTTATGGTGAACAAAACATGTAGATACTTATATATAACGTCTGTATATAGTGAATTATAGCAAAAACAGTATTGTGGGAGGAGAATGTGGGCGAGTCAGATGACTTGAGGGAGGGCGGGAGTGGCTGGCTGCTACACGGTGGTCACTCCTCGTTACTTTTTGACTCATAATAGCTACTTAGTGGTTCGTTATAGTGAACAAAACATGCAGATACTTATATATAACCTGTGCTTATAGTGTAATAACCGACAAAGTATTTGTTCACTGATTGATGAACATAATTAAATCAACAATATGCACACCATATTTTTGAGTACAGCAATGATTCACTCATTTTATTATATAAATATATCAAACTACACACCATTGAATAATATTACAGCAAAAAAACTATGAAAAATCAATCAGAGACATTGAAATAATTAAGTAATTATCTCTTTGTGGCAACTCCGGCCTGACAGCTGGCGATCAACAGACCGCCTGGGACGCGCGCTGAGTTAGCGCCTATTTTTTGCCAGACTTCCCCACCCTATAGCGGGCAATATATGCCACTTACGATTTTTTTATTATTTTTCCCGAGATCAGTGAACACAAATTAACAGGTTAGGAAGAAAAATAATTTTTTTTTTTTTTCAAAATTACATGCGCCTGTGGGGAAGAAAGGATATTATACCCCTAGCATGTTAAGGGTTAACCTATTCAATGACACTGTGATGCATCTTTACAGACAAATGTTAAAACGAAGGTAAAAACAAATGTCTCTTGACAAATTTGTAGTGAGACAAACAAGCACTGAACCACAACCAGGTCCTAGTGGTGTTCAGGCAAAACGTAGGAGAGAGAGAGTACCCCAGAGAAAACATCACTGCCTGATGTGATAATGGAAGGGGACTCCCCTTCTAAACAGTACCAACTCTCCTCCTCCCCCCTCATCACCATCTTCCATACACCATCAAGAGCCCTCCATAAAGTTAAGAGAAACTTAGGTACTGTATTGTAGTTAGAAAAAAACATTGTATTCAGTATAAAATGTATTTGTATGTTAATATTTTGGAGGGTGGAGAACGGATTAATTCAAATCCCTTTATTTCTTATGGGAAAAATCGCTTCGACTTACGATACTTCGACACACGATCCGTCTCTGGGAACGGATTAGCATCGTAAGTCGAGGCCCTATTGTATTTTAAATGGGGAAATTTGTTTCTTAAGACGAGTTTTCCACATAACGAGCTCGGTGGCAGAATGGATTAAACTCGTTAATAGAGGTTCCACTGTATAGGGATAATTATAATAATTATAATGATTTAGGGGATATATTTAGGATATACTTTATACAAGTGAAAAAGCCCTAATCTGGTCCCTAATCATCAAAACAACCTAAAGAGACCTAAACCTAACAATAGTTTGAGACAGGAAACAACCTAAAAATAGTTTGAAAATTGAGAAAAATAAGCCAACAAAAATTCAAAGCCACAAGTTCTGTGAGTTGTGACATCTATTTATTGACATATTTCATTCTATCTTCACATAGTTAAGGAAGGGTATGCATTCTCCAAGATGTAAAGGATACAACAAAATCAAATAATAAACAGAGGTGGAAAAAACTAAAATTAAAAAAAAATCCCATAAAAAAATTAGGGGGGGTGGGAGGGAACATTGATGAAAGTAACATGTACTGTATTAACATTGGACTATGTATTTATAGGATATATAACAAAATACAGCATAATAACATAGTTACTCAATATTATTTGTGTTATTATGTATTACACAGCAATGCTATAAAGGCACCAGCTGCATATCCACTTTGTGGACACTTCCTACTACTATTCTTTTTCTTTGAACGTCGGACAGGTGCTTGCATCTCTATTGCTGCATTATCCTCCAGTTCCAGTTAATAGGAGCTGTTCTCCTTATCAACAAAACATTCTTGTTTTTAAAAATTCGTCTAAAATCAATTTCTGAAAATATTTTGGTGAAAGCTTCACAACGCTGAAGCCAATAAGTTGGAGATTTGTTGAACAATTGTAATTTTTTTTTTACATAATTCAAATATTTTTCACTTCCGGGCCCCCAATATGTGCGATTTAAGGGTTAACAAAATGAAAATTCACCCCAAAATTGGGAAGGGAATGATAAACTTTCAACCACCAAGCAGCCATTTGCAAGGAGTGGATGACAAAAAAAAATCAGTGTTGAATGTAACGAAACGCCATAATCTGGGCGAGTCCCGGAGGCTCCCCGGAGCTTACTAGGCTGATATGCTAATGTCAGACTTTGACATCAGTCATGTTTACGGAGTTCTTATGGGCCTACCGAGGACCACGAGCCAGAACCTGGCCCCCTCAGAGAGGCAAGGGGAGCAATGGCCTATAGAAACCCCTGTGTGGTTGGAAGCATTCTATGTCTGCCATCGACCGTGTTATGCACCCAGAAAGGTAGGCATCCCAAAACAAACCCCTATTCTGGTAAAAATTGTAACCAAAAGCTGAACGAGTGGATAGAACTCCCCCAAACAAAAACGAGCAAACTAGTATGACGTCATTCGTCATCTCGCCGCTGTCTGCACAGCCCCCCCTCTTCCCCAGAGGGGGAAGGGGGAGCCCCAGACCTACCGCGCTGGTGATCCACACCCTAGTTCTGAGGCTGGATGTCAAAAACACACAAAAAAACGCCGACCGGGAGGGAGGGAGGGATGCCGAGGAGCCTCCGGGACTCACCCAGAAAATGGCGTTTCATTACATTGAACGCTGGTTTTCTGGGGGGAGCCCCTACGGCTCCCCGGAGCTAACTACCCACAGAGGAAAAGAATAGGGATTGACCAGAGAGGCGGTCGCCGCACACTACACAATCCGAAGTCGAGACAACAGGCCGCATCCGCCGTCCCAAAGCGACACAGGCCCGACTGGGCCCAGGAACGTATACAAGGTAAGGAACAGCCAAGGATCCTGTTCGACCGCCAAAATCCCCATGCCCGAAGATCCTTCCAGGACACAGTACCAAAGACAGCGGCAAGAGCTGCGAACTTGCAGACATCATGGGCAAGGAGATAGACCGTAGGCAGGAGAGCCTGAAGAACCCCGCGGACGACCTGGGAGACCCGCACCCTCTAACAGGGAAGAAGGGAACTGGAGCAACCCAAATCGCGTCCACGGACCCAGAAGCCGTGGCATGCCAACCACGGCAGAGAGCCGCAACAAGACGAAAACAAATGCACCCGAGGCCTAACCAACCAAGCATCAACAACCCATGGACCCCTCTGGAAAGCAGCAGTCTCATCCATCTCCAGAAAAGAGGGAGAAGGCAGCAGATGACCAAACCGAACACCTCAACCGAATGACCAGAAAACCTCTGCGCAAGAGGAGAGCATTAAGCTCACCTACCCGACCCCCAGAGGCTAACGCCAATCGGAAAAAGAGCCATCAAAAAACAAACAGGAACCGAAGGGGCCACAAGAAAATGAGAAGAAAGAAAAGAGCACTCTGTCCAATTACCAGGACGGCTCAAGCAGCGCAAGAACAGGCCGGAGGTGAAACAAGCACGAGACAGCTTACCAACGGCGCAGAGGAAAATCCGAAAGCAAGCTGAAGTGGCTCCGCCAGCGCCGCATAAAACGAGGCGACAGTATGCGGCAAGTCGACGGCCCACAACCTCCAGCAGAAAAGCCAAGCCGACGCCAACAAACGCAGCCACCGAAAAAGGGACAGAAGGAAAAGGAAGGACCGCCAAAACACCCCATACTGCCGCCAAGAAGCACACAGGTGGGACACCAACAACGAAGCCACCTGACCACCAACGGACGCGAGATCCCCGAGGCAGAACGTAATCAGCACTGCCAAGGGTCACCCGAGCCTAGGAAGAGGCGGAGCCTCAGGAATATCTCGGGTGCGACCACCAAGGAAGCAGAGCCGGAAGCCCAAGCTGGCAAGAAGGAGACGGAACGTCCGCCAAAAAGAAAACTCCCCAACACGAGCAAGCTCGCCAAGGGACGGAAATCATGGGTCCGACATGAGACACCAGAGAAGGGACATCGCAACACCCTGAAAAAAACAATAACAGGCAGGGCAAGCCAGGAAAACAGGAAAGCAAACCTGGCAACAAGAAGGCCAAAAAGCAAAAAAAAAACACACAACAGTGTGAAGAAGGAATTGATAAAAAGACTAGCAGAAACGCCCCAGCACCAGCAGCCAGGGACAAGAGTGAAACAGGAAGACGAGAAGAATGCATGAGGAAGGGAAGCGGCGGAGGCCAACCCCACACCCAGCGTCCAGTGCAGAGAAGAGCCCAATAGGCTCTGGAACTGAAACAGAAAGCAAATAATAGGCGAGGTGCGAGATGATGAGTCCAAGCTCATCCCCAGCCAGCACAACGAGGCGAGGACAACGAGGTTAGGACAGAGAATCCAAGGAACATGGAAAAAACCAGGCCCGGCACAGCAAGACCGGCAAGGAAGGAGGGTCCCAAAAAAGCAGGGGAACAAAAAACCTCAACAAGGAAGGCGCCAGAAGGAGCACGGAAGGACCGAACAAAACGCCACAACCAGACCCCTACACGCAGCCGCAGCATCAAAACCGCAGCAACAAGTCACCACACTCACAAGGTGTCACAAGGTGACACCCCTAGGGTCAACACTTGCAGCAGAGGAGCTCCAGCATATTTCAACAATCCTAAGTATTGTAGTACAGGTTGATGGTAGTGAGTGGTGTCCCAGAGAACATAAAAGTATAGTGCTCTTGAAAAATAGGTGAGATAACAGGAAAGTGCTAAGAGAAGTGAAAAATTGGATGAGAAAAAGTTGCCTTAGTGTTTACAGTGCAGAGAAGAACATTCAAGATGGCCACTGGCAAGGGGAAAAACAAAACAGAGCTTGATTTTGAGGGATTCAATGAAGAAAGCATTGATATTAGCAGTCTACATAACAAGTTGGTAAATTTAGATACTATAGTGAACTCTCATGTAGAAATAATTAGTAAATTGAAAGAAAGTAATGACCATTTGAATAGCAAAGTTTTATGTCTTGAGGGTTTAGTGAAAGACGTGCGCAAGGATAAGAATCAATTGGAAACAAATTGCAAAGCCATGGAAGAAGAAAATAAACTCTTAAAAATAGCTTTGGAAGAAGTTAAAGTAAATTTAAACATAAATGACTACAATAGGTTAGGCAAGGAAATTCAACAGGAGAAACAGCTTTTGTCAGCACAGATGGAGGAAGTTACACAGGGAATAGAACAGTGCAAGAAAGATATGCAACTCACTTATGCACAAGTGGCCAAGGAGAAGGAAAAAATAGAAGAAGCAGTAAAGGAAGTCAAACACTGCAGCAACCAAGACAAAACAAACATTAGGCTGGAAGTGAGAAAAGAATTGGCATCTAACCCGAAGTTGGTGCAAAACTCAGTTGATCGGAGTAAGTCCCTGATCATTTATGGCTGCAAAGAAAAGGCGATAACATCTAGGTCAGAAAGAGCTGTAGAAGAAGCTAAAGTAGTAGATAAAATTGTTGGCCTCGTGGAAGGTCTTACAACCATAGAGAATGTGTGCGACTACAGGAGAATTGGCAGGTACGTAAAAGGGAAAGATCGACCTTTGAGGATCACCCTAAACGGTGCCAAACAGATGGAAGAAGTACTAAGGAATGCTAGAAAATTGCAAAGTGATGAGGATGGGAAAGGGTGGTCATTAAGACGAGATCTTTCAAAAGAAGATAGAGAGAAGCTGAAACTGAACCTCGCCGAGGCAAAACATTTAAATGAGAGCAGGAATGAAGAAGAAATAAATTCTTTTTTTCTACAAAGTGATAGGGGTAGGCAGACCAGTAAAGTGGTACATAAAGGCAAACCAACAAAATCAATAGAGAGAGGGGGGAGTGAAGAATAAGGAGAGGGGGAACAAGTTCCTGAAGATTGCATACACCAACATAGATGGAGTGAGATCGAAGATACTGGAGTTAAGTGATGTAATACAGCTGCAGACACCAGACATTGTTGCACTCACGGAGACAAAACTTGAAGATGTAATTTTAAATGAGGTCATATTCCCAAGGGGCTACTCAATTTGAAGACGGAACAGAAAAATTAGGAAAGGTGGTGGCGTTGCTGTGCTGGTAAAAGAACACCTAAAGGTGAACGAAATAATGACTGCCAATCCACAAGAAGTTGACATAATAGCACTAGAGATCTGCCATGAGGATGATTAACTAATGATAATAAATGCATATAGTCCACCGCCAAGCAGCACATGGTCAAAGGAGGAGCTAGATAGTAAAAGTGAAGGTCTTATAACAATAATGAGAGAGATTATAGCGAGAGCGGATAACAATAGATCACGACTGTTGATAGTCGGTGACTTCAACTTTAAATCCATAGACTGGGAAGCATATGAAGCTAAAACAGAAGATTTTTGGACCTGTAAATTTGTAGACCTCATCCTGGAAACATTCTTGTATCAACATGTTAAACAAGCTACGAGGATGAGGGAAGGGGACGTTCCCTCAATGCTAGATTTGATATTTACCAGGAAGTAGGAAGAGATATTTGACATTCAGTACCTTCCTCCCTTGGGTAAAAGTGACCATGTCTTTTTGGGAATAAAGTATGCAATACGTTATAAGCTGGAAGAAAATAAGGAGGTTGAAGCAGTTGAAAAACCAGACTTCAGGAGAGGACATTAGGGTGACCTTAGAAATTTTTTTAATGAGTATAATTGGACAGACTTGATGCTAGGCAAGGAAGTGAATGAGATGTATGTCAAGTTTTGTGAAAAATATGTTAAAGGCATAAAAAAATTTATACCAAAACAGAGATGCAGAACTAGGAAACAGGATTGGTTCAATAGAAATTGTGAGAGGGCTAGAGACCAAAAGACACAAAAATGGAATCAATACAGGAAGAGGCCGAACCCCCAAACATACCAGCGATACAAAGATGCGAGAAACAACTACACGGCAGTGAGGAGAGAGGCAGAAAGAAATTTTGAAAAAGGGATTGCAGACAAATGTAAAACAGAACCAGGTCTATTCTATAAATTCATAAACAACAAATTGCAGGTAAAGGATAATATTCAGAGGTTGAAAATGGGAAATAGATTCACGGAAAATGAAAAGGAAATGTGTGTAACACTAAACGAAAAGTTCCAAAGTGTGTTTGTACAAAATGAAATCTTTAGGGAACCAGATACAATAAGAATTCCAGAGAACAACATAGAGCACATAAGAAACAAGCCAACTCATGGAAACAGAAACCAACGTAGCCGGCACATGTATGGAAAACAACGAACCGAAACGGAACCCAAGCGTGCCACCAATAGCCCAACATGGCGACAAGTACCCCAACCGGCTACAAGGCGCCCAACCGGCTACAAGGAGCCCAACCGGCTACAAGGAGCCCAACCGGCTACAAGGAGCCCAACCGGCTACAAGGAGCCCAACCGGCTACAAGGAGCCCAACCGGCTACAAGGAGCCCAACCGGCTACAAGGAGCCCAACCAGCTACAAGGAGCCCAACTGGCTACAAGTAGCCCAATCTGGCATGCCGGATCAGAACGGAAAGAAAACGAGAAGCGCCGAGACACAGCGCAGAGAGAAAAGAGAAGAACAAATGAACGAGAAGGCCAAAAACCCAGAGGCAGCCCGGAATAGGACCCAAAAGCTGTAAAAAGGGCCCGAGGGAAGCCCCATCGAACGACGACAGATGTACCAGTAAAACGGGAAGGAGCAAAACCGTCCCGAACCTTCGAGAACACAGAATCAAACACAAAGGACGAAGGCACAGAAAAACCCAGTCGCACCCAAGACCAAAAGTCATGCAGAACCCCAAGAGGAGGGGGACATGACGAAGAAGCCCCGTCCCGGGAAAAAGGGGGCAAAGAACGTAGAAAAGCACCCATTGACAGGGCGGAAGCAACGGGCATAATGGACAAGGAACCAAGCCCGGGAAAGGGCTGACGCCCAATATTCGAGTGGAGAGAGGGGAAGGAAAACCCCACTCCACAAAACCGCAAGCCCCGCGCAGAGGGGTAGAAAGACCCCGGCGGGGACCAACGGGGCCTAAGGCCCCCCCCATGTCAGCCCCATCCCAGCCCCGGGAACCCACCCGGCAGGACCCGGGGCCGAGCTGTCCCCCCAAAGCCCCAGCCTCAAGAAAACCGGGGCAGCCGTGAAAAACACTAAGGAAGGGAGCCCTCTGACAGACTCTTACAACACGGCTGGAGGAAACAGGCTCGAATGCCCCCGTCGCTACCCCGGAAGGGGAAGTCCCCGAGACCAACCGAGTCTCAAAACCATGGAACCATGGAAGCCCGGACCCCGAACCCACACACGGTAACGACCCGGATGTAGGGAGGAAGGGGAGGGGGAGGGACCCGACAAGACCACCAACAAAAACGGGGCAGCCTCGGGGCTTCCGGGGAGCAAACAACTAGCGCGTTGCCACTGAAACCCAAAGTGCAACGCCCGTGCAGCCTGCACCCAATTAGTCAGCATAAGACTGGGTAACCGAGTCACAAACAAGCAACAAAACTTGCAGGACTCCGGGCCGAAGTTGTCACCGACCCCACAGGCTGCAGACGGAGGCAAAACCGTGAGAGTCACCCCGAGACAAGGGGACAGAGCAACCCTCAAACTCGCCCAAAGCGAGGGGGGGGGACACTGGGGCCACACCTATCGGGCCCACACTCCCCTTAGGGGTTTCCCAGGGTCCTGAGCGTTTACTATAAGAGGACTCGCGCTCAGGTAATCCCAGGCAGGGTACTGCTAACCGGCGCCCAAGGCTACCAAACAACATTCTAAAAGCTGAACCCCCGGGACGTGTACACTCACGGGGACCTAGCAGGGGGGAACCACTGGAAGAAGGAAGAGAACTCGACACAAAGGGGGAAAGAATCAAAGGCAGAGCCCCCCCCACCAGGTAGACAAACAAAAAGAAAAAGAAAACCCCGCAAGAGGACAGCGTACCCAGACGGAACAGAGCCGACCGCTATGATTGGTGAAGACAAGCTGCACAGTACCCTGTGCCCCGCCAGTGCAAAACTGCCCCTTACCCGAAGGCGAACAAGGGAGACAGAACCCCCTATCACACAAAGGGCGGCCGAAAACCGAGCAGCAAATGGCCTAGCAGAAGCAGGATCCAAGGAACTTGTGGAAGGTAACCCTAAGCCCCAAAGGCAGTACTTACAGGGCACCTAGGGAAGGGAACCCTAGGCGCATGCAGCCCAAGTACTGTAGACTCACTCCCGGCTCACACACCACCCAGAAGACAGACACCACACTCTAGGTACAGTGCTGAAACAACTATTGGAGCCGGAGCACACAACCGGTGCCTAGAGCATCAGCCGAAGAACTGGGGTGTGGATCGCCAGCGCGGTAGGTCTGGGGCTTCCCCTTCCTCCTCCCGGGGAGGGAGGGGGGGAGGGCTGCTCAGACAGCGGCGCGACGACGAATGACGTCATACTAGTTTGTTCGTTTTTGCTTGGGGAGTTCTATCCACTTGTTCGGCTTTTGGTTGCAATTTTCACCAGATTAGGGATTTGTTTTGGGACGCCTACCTTTCTGGGTGCCTAACCTGGTCGATGGCAGACATAGAATGCTTTCAATCACACGGGGGTTTCTATAGGCCATTGCTCCCCCTTGCCTCTCTGAGGGGGCCAGGTTCTGGCTCGTGGTCCCCGGTAGGCCCATAAGAACCCTGTACACATGACTGATGCAAAAGTCTGACATTAGCATATCTGCTGAGTAAGCTCTGGGCAGCCGTAGGGGCTCCCCCCAGAAAACACAGTGGAGGGATGGCACAGATAAAGAGTTATTTATTGAAAACCTTCGAGATATTGTCATAATGGCATTGCAGGTCAGGAATGAAGATGATAAATTTTAAATGCCTACAGCCCACCACCAAGCAACACACATGGACAAAGGAAGAACAGAATGACAAACAAGAGGGCCTCATAATGGTCATGAGAGAGATTATGGTAAGAGCTAACAGAGATAAATCCCGACTGTTGGTACTGGGGGACTTCAACTTTAAGGCAATAGACTGGGAGGCCTACGAGGCAAGAACAGAGGACATTTGGACAGGCAGATTTGTAAACCTCATCTTGGAGACATTCATGTATCAACACCTCAAGCAGGCCACAAGGATGAGGGAAGGGGGATGTTCCGTCAGTACTGGATATAATATTCACCAGGAAAGAATTAGAGGTATTTGACATCCAGACCCTTCCTCACTTGGGAAAGAGTGATCACATCCTCTTGGACATTAAATACACTATGCGATATAATCTAGTAGAGAATGGGGACACTGAAACGGTTGTTCAACAGTTGTTTCAAAAGAAGACGCTATGGGGAACTTGGAAAAAAATTTTCATGGGCATAATTGGACAGACTTGTTGTTAGGCAAAGAAGTAAATGAGATGTATGCCATATTTTGAGAAATATACGATGAAGGCACACAAACTAACAGAGATGCAGACATAGGAGACAGGGTTGGTCCAACAGAAATTGCGAAAGGCCAGAGATCAAAAGACACAAGCATGGAATCATTAGAGGAAAAGGCCAACATACCAGCGATACAAAGATGCGAGAAACAACTACACGTCAGTAAGGAAAGAGGAACTTTGAGAAAGGAATAGCAGACAAATGCAAATCAGATCCAGGCCTTTTCTATAAAATCATTAAAAGCAAGCTGCAGGTAAAGGATAATATTCAGAGGTTAAAAATGGGGGACAAATACACGGAAAATGAAAAGGAAATGTGTGAAACATTAAATTAAAGGTTCCAAAGGGTGTTTGTACAAAATGAGATCTTCAGGGAACCAGATACGATAAGAATTCCAGAGAACAACATACAGCACATAGAGGTGTCTAGACACGAAGTGAAACAAATACTCTTGGAGCTATGTAAGAAAGCAGTTGACCCAGATGGAGTTTCACTATGGGTTCTGAGAGAATTTGCACCCGAGCTCAGCATACAAATTTAGCTGATTTTTCAGACTTCCCTGTGTACAGGAGTCGTAACAAACGTGTGGAAAAAGGCTAACATTGTTCCAATCTACAAAAGTGGCAGCAGGGGAAAACCCCCTCAATTATAGACCTGTATCATTGACAAGTGTAATAGTCAAAATATTGGAAAAATAATAAAAACAAAATGGGTAGAACACCTGGAGAGAAACGATATAATATCAGTCACAGTATGGCTATCCATCTGGTAGATCCTGTGTATTGAATTTACTCATTTTCTATGATCGAGCCACAGAGATTTTACAGGAAAGGGATGGTTGGGTTGACTGCATCTATTATGAACAATCTTGAGGTTATCTTGAGATCATTTAGGGGCTTTTTAGTGTCCCCGCGGCCCGGTCCTCGACCAGGCCTCCACCCCCAGGAAGCAGTCCGTGACAGCTGACTAACACCCAGGTACCTATTTACTGCTAGGTAACAGGGGCATAGGGTGAAAAAAACTCTGCCCATTGTTTCTCGCCAGCGCCCGGGATCGAACCCGGGACCACAGGATCACAAGTCCAGCGTGCTGTTCGCTCGGCCGACCGGCTCCCAAGAAAGAAAGCAACCCTAAGAAAGGCTTTTGACAGACTTCCACATAAGAGGTTGTTCTGGAAACTGGAACACAATGGAGGGGTGGCAGGTGAGCTGCTAACATAGATGAAAACTTCTCTGACATAAAAAAAAACCAGCGTTGAATGTAATGAAACGCCATTTTCTGGGCGAGTCCCGGAGGCTCCGAGGAGCTATCCATGGCTGATATGGATATCCTAACTATTTTGCATCAGGCGATGTGGGTGGAGTTCTAGGCCTACCGGGGACCACGAGCCAGAACCTGGCCCCCTCAGAGAGGCGCAGGGAGCAATGGCCCATAGAAATGCACATGTGATTTGGAGCATTCTATATCTACCATCGACCAGGACAGGCACCCAAAAAGGTAAGTGCCACAAAACAAACCCCTATTCTGGTTAACAACAAAATCGACAAACGAGTGGACAGAACTCCCCCAGGAAAACGAACTAACAAGCATGACGTCACACGAGCCGCGCCGCATGTCTGCGCAGCTCCCCCCTCCCCGGAAGGGGGAAGGGGGAGCCCCAGACCCCCGCGCCGGCGATCCCCACCCCAGTTCTGAAGCTGGATATCAAAACTGCGAAAAAACCCGCCGACCGGAGGGCGGGAGGGTGCCAGGGAGCCTCACTCAGAAAATGGCGTTTCATTACATTCAACGCTGGTTTTCTGGGGGGAGCCCCTACGGCTCCCTGGAGCTACTTCACCAAAGACTACCTAAGAAAACAAGGGGACATACCCGGGAAGCGGTCGGTGAACCACTCCTCAACACGAAGTCGAGACAACAACCCAAGGACTCCTCCGGAAAGCAGCAGGCACGTTATTCGTCAGATAAAAGGGAGAATGGCCGCAGACGAGAGAACCTATGACCACGACCATAGGAGCCAAAAACCACTGCGCCTGAGAAGAGCAAGAAGCTCTGCCACATGACCCCCAGAAGCCAATGCCAACATAAAAAGAAAGCAGAGGCAAAGCAAACCTGACTCCAAGGAGCCACAACCACCAAGG
Source organism: Procambarus clarkii (assembly GCF_040958095.1). Classification (NCBI taxonomy): domain Eukaryota; kingdom Metazoa; phylum Arthropoda; class Malacostraca; order Decapoda; family Cambaridae; genus Procambarus; species Procambarus clarkii. Next base: position 33,551,381 of record NC_091198.1, read on the forward strand.
AGAAGAAAAACAGGAGAGCACCCTGTCCAAAGACCAGGACGGCACAGGCAGTGCATAAGCAGGCCGGAGGTGAAACAACGCACGATACCGCCTGCGAAACGGCGCAGAAGGAATATCGATACCGAAAGCTAGCAGCAGAAACCAAGGTGCCAAACCCAGGAACGGCCTCAAGTGCCTCTACATCTTCCGCAAGCCAATCCTATGACAGCCCAAGGAGGGAAAAGAAAATGCAGGACCAAAATGAAAATGCCACAAGCGTGCAAGGCCACCGCCACAAGTGCAGCTGACAGGGAAGGAACCCGCATAAGGAGCTGCCCCGCACCAACATCCCGCAGAAGGGCAGGAGCGAAAAGACTCATTAAGAGGAGCAAAATCGCCCCCAGGAAAACAAGTAGCGCCGAGACAGCGCGAAGAGAAGAGATATGCACAAAAGAACAAGAAGGCCTAACACCCAGAAGCTGCCGGGAAGAGGACCCACAAGCTCTAGAAAGGACCGGAGGGAAGCTCAACCGAATGACGACAGACGTACCAGAAAACGGGAAGGAGCAAAACTGTCCCGAACCTTCAAGAACAAAATGAAGCAAACACAAAGGACGAAGGCACAAAAACCCCGTCGCACCCGAGACCAAAACTCATGCAGAAACCCCAAGAAGAGGGGAACATGACGGAGAATGCCCGTCCCGGAAAAAAGGGGCGAAGACCGTAGAAAAGCACCCATCGACAGGACGGAAAAAACGGGCACAATGGACAAGGAAACCGAGCCCAGGGAGGGGCCGACGCCCACAAAGCACGTGTGGAGAGGGGGAACGGAAAAACCCCAAACTACAAAACTGCAAGCCCCGCCCAGAGGGGTAGAAACACCCCGGCGGGGACCAACAGGGCCTGAGGCCCCTCACGTTAGCCCCACCCCAGCCCCGGGAACCCACCCTGCAGGCCCCAGGGCCGAGCTGTCCCCTCAAAGCCCCAGCGTCAAGAAAAACCCCGGGGCAGCCGTGAAAAACACTAAGGAAGGGAGCCCACTAGGCTTTGGAACTTGAACCGAAACCAGAGGATAGGCGAGGGGCGAGACGAAGACCCCAAGCTCATCCCCAGCCAGCACAATGAGGCGAGGACAAGACCGAGAATCCAAGGAACATGGAAAAACCAGGCCCGACACAGCAAGACCGGCAAGGAAGGAGGGCCCCAGAGGGAGCACGGAAGGGCCGAACATAATGCCACAACCAACCCCGACACGCAGCTGCAGTACCAAAACCGCAGAAAAACGTCACCACACTCCCCGAGGAAGCGACAGAGAAGATAGATAAATCGTACACGAGTGGCACACAAGGGGACACAGGTGGAAACCGAGCACCCAACTAAGCCACAGGGACGGTAGAAGAAACGTGTGCAGTGTAACAGGCAATCAAAGGAACACATTAGGCAGCCCAACATGGGCTGACCCCATACACAGCCCCAAGAGCAGAGATGAGAGCGCCCAAGAAGCACAGAATCTGCCCGACAGGCAAACGACAGGGGAGAGGCGGAACCAAAGAGCCAGAACCCAACCTGCAAACAAGGAGGCGAACACAAAACCTCCGACACAGGAAAACGTACTACCAAACAGGCACCCCCACCGTTGCACTGCGGAACAAGGTGGAAGTAGGGCCCCGAACTCAAGCAAGGTTAGACAAGCATAGGAGAGGGGCAGGAGTAGTACAGGCAGGAGCCGCCTCGGAAGGGCCAAGACGCCACCCGCAGACGCCCGTGAACCGAGGAAGGAATCAGGTGGAGAGAACAAGAGCTGCCCAGTATGGGCTAATAGCCCTGCAGTAGGCACCTCGGGTGATACGGTCCACGTTCTCAGGTACGTATGTACACCAATTCCTACTCCCAAAAACAAAAAACAGAGTTTTTTGTTTTTGGGAGTAGGAATTGGTGTGCATCCCCCCCCCCCCTCCCCGAGAGAAAATGGATGCAGAACATGTGTGCACACCACCCGGAACCAAAACAAACTCCCACGGCGCATGCGCAGGACGCGAAAGAAAAGTAGCCCAACCAGGGGATAAGTAGCCCAACCAGGCAAGAAGTAGCCCAACCAAGCAAGAAGTAGCCCAACAAGGCGAGAAGTAGCCCAACCGGCGACAAGCAGCCCAACTGGCGACAGTAGCCCAAACTGCTACGAGGAGCCCAACGGCAACAAGGAGCCCAACGGCGACAAAGGAGCCCAAACGGCTACAAGGAGCCCAAACGGCTACAAGGAGCCCAAACGGCTACAAGGAGCCCAAACGGCTACAAGGAGCCCAAACGGCTACAAGGAGCCCAAACGGCTACAAGGAGCCCAAACGGCTACAAGGAGCCCAACCTGTCCAGAACAGAAGGAACCAGTATGGAGGCAAACTCCGGGACACTCAGGAGGTAAGCCACAAAGGCCAATCACACCGCAGGTGAAGAGATGCGGCGAGCCGAAAAACCTCCGGAAGACGGAACCGAAGAAACCACAGGGACACGGAACTGAACCCGGAGAGGAGCAGAACCCAAGCCCAAATTGTACGCAGAGGGGGGGAAAGAAAACCCCACTCCTCGCAACAGTAAGCCCCGCTCAGATGGACGGAAATCCAGGCGGGGCGCAATGGAGCCCAAGGCCCCCAAGGCCGTTCCTCCCCAACCCCAGGAGCCTCTACACAGGGCCCCGAGGCCGAGTCGACCTCCAAAGCCCCGGCCCCACAAGAAAAAGCCGGGGCAGCCGAGAGAGCTGAAAGAGAAGGGGCCCACTGGTCAGACCCCGGAGCATCGGCCGGAGGAACAGACTCGAATGCCTCCGCAGCTACCCCGGATGGGGCAACCCCCGAAACTGCCCAAGTCTCAGAACCTCTAACCCCGCCCCGACCCCGAAGCCTGCAGATGCGTAGGGGCCGGAAGCAGGAGGGGAAAAAACAAGGGGGGCGTGGAAGAACCAAAGCCGAAGCGACCAAAACCCCCAAGTCTGGGTCCCTACACAAGCAGGGCAGCATCGGGGCGTCCGGGGAAGCGACAAACCTGGGCGCGTTGCAACATCCAACCCTGCAATGCGCAAGCTGCCTGCACCCACGGGAATTCATCAACAGACTGGGTGAATGGAGTCACGAACAAGCAACAAAGCTCGCAGGACTCAGGGTCGAATGTGTCACCGACCCAACAGGCAGCATGACAGAGGCAAAAACAAGGAGAGTCACCCTGAGACAAGGGGACAGAGCAACCCTCAACTCGCACAAAGCGAGAGGGGACGCAAGGGTCTCCACTATCGGACCCGAGAGCCCCCCGGGGGGTTTCCCAGGGCCCCTAGACTGGGTCTGCTAAGGGTTATCTCAGGCAGGGCACTGCTAACCGGCGCCCCAAACTACCAAGCAACTGCTAAAGCTGAACCCACGGGACGTGTCCACTCGCGAGGGCGAAGCAGGGGGAGCCACCACACAAACAAACCTAATATAAGGGGGGGGAGGGGTGAACACAAGGCAGACCCCCCTACCAGGCAAAAACAAATATAAAAGAAAAACCACACAAGTGGACAACGTACCCAGAGGGAACTGAGCCGGCTGCTGTCATAGGTGAAAACTAGCTACGCAGTACCCTGCGCCCCACCAGTGCTATAACTACCATTTACCCCAAGGTAAACAAGGGAGCAAAACCCCCAAACCCTTGGGGCGGCGAAACGCCAAGCAGCGAGAAGCCAACAGAGGTAGACCCAAGGCGACATGTGGAAGGAAACCCCAAGCCCCAAGGGCGGTACTTACAGGGCACTCAGGGAAGGTGACCCTAAGCACATGCAGCCCGAGTACCTGAGAATACTAATCCCAGCTCACACAACCACCGTAAGAGCAGCACTGCAAACAAGTCACAGCACTGAGACAAGACCGGAGCTGGAGCCACACGACCATGCATTATCACCTCAGCCGAGGAACTGGGGCGGGGATCGCAAGCGTGGGGGTCTGGGGCTCCCCCTTCCCCCTCCCGGGGAGGGGGGAGCTGCGCAGACATGCGGCTCAGCTCGTGTGACGTCATGCTTGTTAGTTCGTTTTCCTGGGGGAGTTCTGTCCGCTCGTTTGTCGATTTTTGTTGTTAACCAGAATAGGGGTTTGTTTTGTGGCGCTTACCTTTCTGGGTGCCTGTCCCGGCCGATGGCAGACATAGAATGCGCCAAATCACATGTGCATTTCTATGGGCCATTCCTCCCCGTGCCTCTCTGAGGGGGCCAGGTTCTGGCTCGTGGTCCCCGGTAGGCCTAGAACTCCACCCACATCGACTGATGCAAAATAGTTAGAGTATCCATATCAGCCATGGATAGCTCAGGAGAGCCGTAGGGGCTCCCCCCAGAAATGAGGGCAGTAATAAGAGGAAGTGTATCGGACTGATACAAAATTTCACAAGCGGAGAACCACAGGGTTCAGTTCTTGCACTGGTAATGTTCATTGTCTACATAAACGATCTACCAGATGGAATATTGATTTATATGAACATGTTTGCTGATGATGCTAAGATAATAGGAAGGATAGGTAACTTAGATGATTGTAATGACCTTCAAGAAGACCTGGACAAAATAAGTATATGTAGCACCACTTGACAAATGGAATTTAATGTAAATAAATGCCTGTTATGGAATGTGGAACAGGAGAACATAGACTCCACACAACCTATAAATTATGTGGAAAAAATTTAAAGACGTCTGATAAAGAAAGAGCTCTAGGGGTGGTTCTAGATAGAAAACTATTACCTGAGGACCACATAAAAAACATTGTGCGAGAAGCCTATGCCATGCTTTCTAACTTCAGAATTGCTTTTAAATACATGGATGCCGAAATACTAAAGAAATTGTTCACGACTTTTGTTAGGCCAAAGCTATAATATGCAGCGGTTGTATGATGCCCATATCTTAAGAAGCACATCAACAAACTGGAAAAGGTGCAAAGACATGTTACTAAGTGGCTCCCAGAACTGAAGGGCAAGAGCTATGAGGAGAGAATAGAGGCATTAAATATGCCAAAACTAGAAGACAGAAGAAAAAGAGGAGATATGATCACTACATACAAAATAGTAACAGGAATTGATAAAATCGATAGGGAAGATTTCCTGAGACCTGGAACTTTAAGAACAAGAGGTCACAGATTTAAACTAGCTAAACACAGATGCCGAAGAAATATAAGAAAATTCACTTTCGCAAACAGAGTGGTAAACGGTTGGAACAAGTTAGGTGAGAAGGTGGTGGAGGCCAAAACCGTCAGTAGTTTCAAAGTTATATGATAAAGAGTGCTGGGTAGATGGGACACCACGAGCATAGCTCTCATCCTGTAACTACACTTAGGTAATTACACATGCACACACACACACACAGTGATACCTCTTTTTTAATTTAATCCATTTCCAGAGACAGATCCACAACCAAAAAATTAAAAAAACCAGCGTTGAATGTAATGAAACGCCATTTTCTGGGTGAGACCCGGAGGCTCCCCGGAGCTTTACCAGGTTGATATGCTAATGTCAGACTTTGGCATCAGTCATGTGTATAGAGTTCTAGGGCCTACTGGGGACCATGGCCAGAACCTGGTCCCCTCAGAGAAGCAAGGGGAGCAATGGCCTATAGAAACCCTCGTGTGGTTGGAAGCATTCTATGTCTGCCATCAACCGGGTCAAGCATCCAGAAAGGTAAGCATTCCAAAACATACCCCTATTCTGGTTAAAATTGCTACCTAAAGCCGAACTAGTGGATAGAACTCCCCAACAGAAAACAAGCAAACTAGTATGACGTCACACGTCACCACGCCGCTGTCTGCGCAGCTCCTCCCTCCCTGGGAGGGGGAAGGAGTAGCCCCAGACCTCCCACACTGGCTATCCACCCATCAGTTCTGAGGCTGGATGTCAAAACACGAGAAAACCGCTGACCGGAGGGAGGGAGGGTTGCCGGGGAGCCTCCGGGTCTCACCCAGAAAATGGCGTTTCATTACATTCAACGCTGGTTTTCTGGGGGGAGCCCCGTCGGCTCCCCGGAGCTAACTACCCACAGAGGAAGGTCAAAGGGACGGAACCGGGAGGCAGACACCACGCACCCCCCACGGAAGCGAGACAACCTGCAGCAAACGCCAACCCAAGGCGCCACAGCCCCGAAAAGTCCCGGAAACAACACGAGAACAACGAGCAGCAAGGCCCCCGTAATAACACCAAAGATCCATGCCTGAATGACCGCAAGGACACGTCGCTCAGGCAGCAGCGAGAGCAGCGAAGCCACGAACGCCACGGGCATGAGGGTAGAACACAGGCAGCTTAGCCTCAAGAACATGGCTGACAACCCGGGACACCATCACCCGCGAACCGGAAACAGAACCGGATTAACGCAAAACATACCCCGGACACAGACGCCGTGGCACGCAAACAACAGTGGAAGGCCGCCACTGAACACAAAACACGACACACCCCCGGTCCGACCAACGAAGCACTAACAAACCCTGGACCCCTCCAGAATGCAGCAGCCCCAGCCCGCGCCAGAAAAGATGGAGACTGCTGCCACCGATCAACCAAAATGCTAAAACCGAAGGAGCAAGAAAACTCAGCGACCCGACCCTTCAGAGGCAAATGCTAAAAGGAAAAAGAGCAGACGAAAAAACAAACTGGAACCGAAGGGGCACTACCAACCGAGGAGAAAACAGAGCACGCTGACCAGAGACCAGGATGGTGCAAGCAGCGCACGAACAGGCCGGAGGTGAAACAACGCACGAGACGGCTTACTAACGGCGCAGAAGCGGCTCCGCCAGCGCCGCACGAAAAGAGACGACAGTATGTGGCAAGACGACGGACCCCAATCCCCACCAGAAAACCAAGCCGACGCTAACAAGAGTAGCCACCTAAGAAGGGACAGGAAAAGGAAGGACCGCCAAAATACCCATACTGCCGCCAAGAGAAGTACGCAGGTGGGACACCTACCACGAAGCCACCTGACCACCAACCGGAGGCGAGACCGCGAGGCAGAACATAGGCAGCCCGACAAGGCCCCTCCGAGCCCAGGAAAAGGCGGAGCCGCAGGAAGATCTCGGGCACGACCACCGAAACCCAGGCGGCACAAGGAGATGGAACGTCTGCCGAACAGAAAAACTCCCCAAGGCAAGTAAGCCCGCCAGGAGTTCAAAAACGACAGGTCCGACGCGAGACATTGCAAGACCTCAAAAAACCAACTGGCAGGGAAACCAAAGAAGGCAGAAGGGTTGCCACCAGAAACAGTACCCGAACCAAGGGGTACGAGCAACGAGCAAAGAAGCACACCACAGGACACAGGCTGAAAAAATGCCCAAGAAGCAAGGAACACACGCAGAACACCCCTGCGGCAGAGGAGGAAACAAGGGAACGCACAAGGAAATGAAGCGATGGAAACCGACCACCCCCCAACATAGCAGCAACTGCAGGCAAAACCGACCAAAGGAGATGCCAGGAAAACGACTGGAAAGAGGCAGGATGAAAGAGCTGAAGCACAAAAACCCCAGGAAAACCAACCAGGGGTGGACAATCAGGCAGGGGCAGAAAAACCCACGCACATGAGAGGGCCAAGCCAGGGACCCGAAGACCATGAAAAACAACAAGCAAACCCCCATACGCAAACCCTAGGCACAAAACAGCAACAAAGTGCCACACCACAACCGGACACAGGAACAAAGACACGCCACCGTGAAACACGGTACCAATGCACACGTGCAGCAGCAGCAACAGGCACCACCGCAACATGCAACGTGTAAATAGCAACTCGCTTCTGCAAAGGCAGAGAACGGAGCAGGCAAACCCCAGAAAGGGCCAACGGAGACACGACAGAACCCAGCAGGCCCAGAAACCTGCACACCAGGCGACCAACGGCGGAGAACCCCGCTCGATACCTGCTGGATGGGGTACTGGGAGCTCATTTACACCCCCAAGCCCGGCCCAAGGCTAGGCTAGACCGGCCAGAGGGTGGCCCACCAGGCAGCTGCTTGGAGCGGCCCACAGGCCCACATACCCCCCCACAACCAGGATGGGCCGGAACTTCTATTCGAAAACAGGCTAGTGTGCCCTGGAAGTCCACAAACGTACCGGCAATATGGCGTATGCTCGCAAGTAGGTCGTGTAACAACCGCAGACCTGTGATGGTTATACAGTGTTCCCTGATTGTGCCTATAGCACCACTGCACTCCACTGGTACTATCCTGCAAGTTCTTCCAGATAGGCGGGACCCAAGAGCCAGAGCTCAAACCCAGCAAGCACAACCAGGAGAGCCCTACCAGGTGAGTACATAACCAGCACCACAACCCACACACCTCATAACACGAAAAAAGGAGGGTCCCCTGAATGACTCTAGCATGGGTTGGATATGCACATGAGGGGGACTGGAAGGGTTGAAAAAGGGACAGTCACTGGTGTGCGAACGGTCTGTCATACTAAATACATACACTTAAATAAAGACAGGTATATAAACATCTCCGCATCCAGCGCCCGGCCAAAAGACGCCAGACTGCAGAAACTCACCTGGCGAACGGAAGCACGAACGTGAAACGACTCAACCGTACCCAGAAGAACCTGGGAGCACCACCAGGTGAAAACGCCAGAGCCGGGCCCGCAGGAGAGCAGGGCAGAGGCGAAGGAAGCGGCCCACACCCATGACACAGGGAGAACCTCGGCGTCCTCCCCACAGCTGGAAACCAGGACACCCCCGGAGCGAAGGGGCACATACCGCAGCAAGGGAGAAGAACGAGAGACGAAGCACTTGAGAAAAAAGGGCGCAAAACACCAGCACTGAAACACACCGCCCAGACCAAAACAAACTCCACAGTGCATGCACATGACACGCTGGCCGAACCGCACAACCCTCTCTACGGGAAGGCGCCAACCAGGACTACTGCACTAGAAGAGTAGCCAAAAAAGGAAGCAGGAACAACAAAACCGGCCAACGAAGCGAAGACAGAGCCCAAAAAAGTACCCAACCGGGCCACAAGTAGCCCAACAGGGGCCACAAGTAGCCCAACAGGGGCTACAAGTAGCCCAACAGGGGCTACAAGTAGCCCAACAGGGGCTACAAGTAGCCCAACAGGGCCACAAGTAGCCCAACAGGGCCACAAGTAGCCCAACAGGGCCACAAGTAGCCCAACAGGGCCACAAGTAGCCCAACAGGGGCCACAAGTAGCCCAACAGGGGCCACAAGTAGCCCAACAGGGGCTACAAGTAGCCCAACAGGGGCTACAAGTAGCCCAACAGGGCCACAAGTAGCCCAACCAGCCCACAAGTAGCCCAACAGGGCCACAAGTAGCCCAACAGGGCCACTGGCCACAAGCAGCCCAACCGGGCTACTTGTAGCCCAAAACGGCGACCCGGACGAGGATCCGACAGACGTTCCAAGAATGCGGTGTGACGATAATCTCTTTATAGAGAGATTGAGCCTGCTCTTCCCTACCTCAAGTTACGTCCAATTCTACAAGTATAAGATACTACATTAAAGATACGTCACCAGTAGCACAAAACGTTTTGATCAGAAGGCAAAATGTACCCAAGATCCCCCCTACTCCACACACCCTCCACGTCGGCTTGTCGTCAACCAGCAAACTACTCATTCCAGCCTGCCTGCTCCTGATTGGTGACTCGCCGACCGCGCACCTGCACACTGCACCTCCGCGCCATCTACCCGAGTCAACGTCGGAGCCTGACCAGCTATCAACTTCAGAATATTCTTTGTGCTCTTAGAGTTGACATCTCTCTCTCTGGCATACTAAGCTTACTGGCTAGTATACGAAGGGAGGTTTCAGCCATAGCCGATATTCTCAGCACCATTTTATTATTTCACCATTATAATATTGTGTCTCACATTGTCTTTGCATTTATCTTTGTTATTTAACTTTACTTTTCATTCCCCCGAGATTTGTCTTTATTTTCATTTATGTTTAAAGTAAATATATTAAAGTTTCATTGTTCATATTTTGTGTTTTATGTGTTCCTCCCTCTAACTTACCACAGACAACAGGCAAGCAGTCTATCTTTTTTTTGTAAGTGTGACCAGGCATTGACACCTGCCATTGGAGGACTGCCGAACATCAATACTCCAACACTTTCCCGTCACAGCGGGAAGTAGCGAAAACCTTCCCGAACCCTCGAGAACACACAAGCCAACAGTAGTCCCGAAGACACACAAAGGCGCAGGCGCACCCGAGACCAGAAGTCACGTAGAACCCCAGGAACGGGGAAACATGACGAAGGCACGGTCCCAAAAAAAAGGGGGGGGGGGGGGGAGCATCCACCCACAGGACGCCAAGGAACCGAGCCCGGGGAGGGGGCCGACGCCCAACAACACGTATGGCGAGTGGGGAGGAAAAACCCCACTCCGTGTAACCACAAGCCCCGCCTAGAGGAGGAGAAAAAAACCCTACGGGGTCCTACGGGGCAAAGGGCCCCCCCAAGTCAGCACCTCCCCAGCCCCGGGAACCGTCACGACAGGCCGAGCCGTCCCCCCAAAGCCCCGGCCGTACCAGAAAACTGGGGCAGCCGTGAAAACACTAAGGAAGGGAGCCCACTGACAGACTCATACAACACGGCTGGAGGAACAGGCTCAAATGCCCCCGTCACTACCCCGGAAGGGGAATTCCCCGAGACTGCCCGAGTCTCAACACCATCAAACCCCCGCCCCGAACCTACAGACGGTAAGGAACCAGATGCAGGCAGGAAGGGTGATCCAGGGAAAAGACAAGGGGCCGAGGAAGGAACCTAAGCAACCAACACCCCCAAGTCCCAACACGAACCAAAACGGGGCAGCCCCGGGGCTCCTGGGGAGTAAACCACGAGAGCGTTGCCACCACCAAGGCTCAAAGTGCAACGCCTCTGCTGCCCGCACCTGCTTAGTCAGCACAACTGGGTAACCGAGCCACAACGAGCAACAAAACTCGCAGGACTCCGGGTCGAAGGTGTCACCGACCCCACAGGCAGCAGACGGAGGCAAAACAGAGTCACCTAGAGACAAAGGGTGAGAGCAACCCTCAAACTCGCTGGAAGCGAGGGGGGACTCTGGGGTCACATCCATCGGACCCACGCGCCCCCAGGGGTTTCCCAGGGTCCCGAGCGTTTACTATAAGAGGACTCGCGCTCAGGTAATCCCAGGCAGGGTACTACTAACCGGTGCCCAAAGCTACCAAACAACTTTCTAAGAGCTGAACCCTCGGGATGTGTACACCCACGGGGACCTAGCAGGGGGTACCACCAGAATATACTCAGAACACAAGGGACACAAGGGGCAAGAACGAAGGCAGATCCCCCCACCAGGTAGATAAACAAAAAGAAAAAGAAAACCCCGCAAGAGGACAGCATATCCAAGCGGAACAGAGCCAGCCGCCATGATTGGTGAAGACAAGCTGCACAGTACCCTGCGCCCTACCAGTGCAAAACTGCCCCTTACTCTAAGGCGAACAAGGGAGACAACACCAGAGCACACAAAGAGCGGCCGAAAACCAAGCAGTAAACGGCCAAGCAGGGGCAGGACCCAAGGAACTTGTGGAAGGTGGCCCCAAGCTCCAAGGGCAGTATTTACAGGGCACCTAGGGAAGTGAACCCTAGGCGCATGCAGCCCGAGTACTGGAGAATCACTCTCGGCTCTCGCACCACCTAGAAAACAGACACCACACTCTAGGTACAGTGCTGAAACAACTACTGGAGCCGGAGCACATAACCGGTGCCTATAGCATCAGCCTCAGAACTGATGGGTGAATAGCTGGCATGGGAGGTCTGGGGCTCCCCCTTCCCCCTCCCGGGGAGGGGGGGAGCTGCGCAGACAGCGGCACGGTGACGTGTGACGTCATACTAGTTTGCTTGTTTTCTGTTGGGGAGTTCTATCCACTAGTTCAGCTTTAGGTAGCAATTTTAACCAGAATAGGGGTTTGTTTTGGAATGCTTACCTTTCTAGATGCTTGACCCGGTCGATGGCAGACATAGAATGCTTCCAACCACACGGGGGTTTCTATAGGCCATTGCTCCCCTTGCCTCTCTAAGGGGGCCAGGTTCTGGCCGTGGTCCCTGGTAGGCCCTAGAACTCCATACACATGACTGATGCCAAAGTCTGACATTAGCATATCAGCCTGGTAAAGCTCCGGGGAGCCGACGGGGCTCCCCCCAGAAAACAGATGAATTTTCCCTTAAGAAATAATGTAAATTGAACTAATCCGTTCTACACACCCAAAAATATTAACTTAAAAATACATTTTATATAAAATACTACTCATATTTCTCATACACAAAACAATTAGGTATAAATATAAACCATAAATAAAATAAGTGAACATTTAACTGCACTTTACCTTTACTGAGGACTCTTGTTGGTGTTTGGGAGAGGGTAAGGTGGGAGGGAAGAGTGGTGTTGGTGTATGGGGAGGGTGAGGAGGAGGGAGGAGGAGAAGACCGTCCCCTGCTCCCCTTAAACACTTTCATATCTGCATCACTGGTTCCAGATTTTCCATTCACACATTGTTATTGTTTTCCTTTCACTGCTTGTTATGTGGCAGCCAGTTAGAACCAGTCACAGTCACATGTTACTCTAGCATTCACAGCATTCAAAAGACTAGTCACATGCAGTCATAACCAAAGGCAGTCACAGTTGTAGTGGCAATCAGTTAGGCATTTACAGTCAGTCACGTATTCACAGTCACACAATCACAGTAAGTCAGGCTTTCACAGTCAATCAGGCTTTCACAGTCAATCAGGTTTTCACAGTCAATCAGGCTTTCACTGTCAATCAGGCTTTCACTGTCAATCAGGCTTTCACTGTCAATCTGGCTTTCACAGTCAATCTGGCTTTCACAGTCAATCTGGCTTTCACAGTCAATCTGGCTTTCACAGTCAATCTGGCTTTCACAGTCAATCTGGCTTTCACAGTCAATCTGGCTTTCACAGTCAATCTGGCTTTCACAGTCAATCTGGCTTTCACAGCCACAACCACAGTTATAAAACAATAAGAGTTTAATTAATGTCAAGCACTCAGGGACTCTGCCTCCCGATCCAACAGCTGGAAGCAAGGAAGTCCACTATATTAATACCGTCCATATAGCTGTACAACTAGGGGGGTCCTGTGTGGGTGATGAGGGGATGGTGGGTGCGGGATGGAGGGAATGGAGGTAGTGGGTAGGGTCCGGAGTATGAGAAGGTAATGGAGGTAGTGGGTAGGGTCCGGAGTATGAGAAGGTAATGGAGGTAGTGGGTAGGGTCCAGAGTATGAGATAAGGTAATGGAGGTAGTGGGTAGGGTCCGGAGTATGAGAAGGTAATGGAGGTAGTGGGTAGGGTCCAGAGTATGAGATAAGGTAATGGAGGTAGTGGGTAGGGTCCAGAGTATGAGATAAGGTAATGGAGGTAGTGGGTAGGGTCCAGAGTATGAGAAGGTAATGGAGGTAGTGGGTAGGGTCCAGAGTATGAGATAAGGTAATGGAGGTAGTGGGTAGGGTCCAGAGTATGAGATAAGGTAATGGAGGTAGTGGGTAGGGTCCAGAGTATGAGATAAGGTAATGGAGGTAGTGGGTAGGGTCCAGAGTATGAGAAGGTAATGGAGGTAGTGGGTAGGGTCCAGAGTATGAGAAGGTAATGGAGGTAGTGGGTAGGGTTCAGAGTATGAGAAGGTAATGGAGGTAGTGGGTAGGGTTCAGAGTATGAGATAAGGTAACAGAGGTAGTGGGTAGGGTCCAGAGTATGAGAAGGTAATGGAGGTAGTGGGTAGGGTCCAGAGTATGAGATAAGGTAATGGAGGTAGTGGGTAGGGTCCAGAGTATGAGATAAGGTAATGGAGGTAGTGGGTAGGGTCCAGAGTATGAGAAGGTAATGGAGGTAGTGGGTAGGGTTCAGAGTATGAGATAAGGTAACAGAGGTAGTGGGTAGGGTCCAGAGTATGAGAAGGTAATGGAGGTAGTGGGTAGGGTCCAGAGTATGAGATAAGGTAATGGAGGTAGTGGGTAGGGTTCAGAGTATGAGAAGGTAATGGAGGTAGTGGGTAGGGTCCAGAGTATGAGATAAGGTAATGGAGGTAGTGGGTAGGGTCCAGAGTATGAGATAAGGTAATGGAGGTAGTGGGTAGGGTCCAGAGTATGAGATAAGGTAATGGAGGTAGTGGGTAGGGTCCAGAGTATGAGATAAGGTAATGGAGGTAGTGGGTAGGGTCCAGAGTATGAGATAAGGTAATGGAGGTAGTGGGTAGGGTCCAGAGTATGAGATAAGGTAATGGAGGTAGTGGGTAGGGTCCAGAGTATGAGAAGGTAATGGAGGTAGTGGGTAGGGTTCAGAGTATGAGATAAGGTAACAGAGGTAGTGGGTAGGGTCCGGAGTATGAGATAAGGTAATGGAGGTAGTGGGTAGGGTCCGAAGTGCAGGATGGGTAATGGAGGCAGTGGGTAGGGTCCGAAGTGCAGGATGGGTAATGGAGGCAGTGGGTAGGGTCCGGAGTGCAGGATGGGTAATGGAGGCAGTGGGTAGGGTCCGAAGTGCAGGATGGGTAATGGAGGCAGTGGGTAGGGTCCGAAGTGCAGGATGGGTAATGGAGGCAGTGGGTAGGGTCCGAAGTGCAGGATGGGTAATGGAGGCAGTGGGTAGGGTCCAGAGTGCAGGATGGGTGATGGAGGTAGTGGGTAGGGTCCGGAGTGCAGGATGGGTGATGGAGGTAGTGGGTAGGGTCCAGAGTGCAGGATGGGTAATGGAGGTAGGGGGTAGGCTCCAGAGTGCAGGATGGGTAATGGAGGTAGTGGGTAGGCTCCAGAGTGCAGGATGGGTAATGGAGGTAGTGGGTAGGCTCCAGAGTGCAGGATGGGTAATGGAGGCAGTGGGTAGGGTCCAGAGTGCAGGATGGGTAATGGAGGTAGTGGGTAGGGTCCGGAGTGCAGGATGGGTAATGGAGGTAGTGGGTAGGCTCCAGAGTACAGGATGGGTAATGGAGGTAGTGGGTAGGGTCTGGAGTGCAGGATGGGTAATGGAGGTAGTGGGTAGGGTCCGGAGTGCAGGATGGGTAATGGAGGCAGTGGGTAGGGTCCAGAGTGCAGGATGGGTAATGGAGGCAGTGGGTAGGGTCCAGAGTGCAGGATGGGTAATGGAGGCAGTGGGTTGGGTCCAGAGCGCAGGATGGGTAATGGAGGCAGTGGGTAGGCTCCAGAGTGCAGGATGGGTAATGGAGGCAGTGGGTAGGGTCCGGATTGCAGGATGGGTAATGGAGGTAGTGGGTAGGGTCTGGTGTGTGGGATGGGGGATTTCTTATACTTGCTGGGAGTTTGTTGAACAACCGTGGACCTCTGATGTTTATAATGTGTTCTCTGATTTTGCCTATGGCACCCCATCTGCTCTTCACTGATTCTATTCTGCATTTTTTTCCATATTGTTCACTCTAGTATGCAACCCGTTCTCGCAAATTCGTAAAGTCAATATTGACTTATTAACTACGTGCATAGGTGATATACTAAACATAATAGATACCCTTAAAAAGATTCATAGAAAACACCGACTTTACCTAACCTTGTTAGTATCTTAAGATAAGCATCTTATTGCTTCGTAATTACAATTATTACTTAACCTATACCTATTATATGTTAGGTAATAATTGTAATTACGAAGCAATAAGATGCTTATCTTAACATACTAAGTAGGTTAGGTAAGGTCGGTGTTTTCTATGAATCTTTTTAAGGGTATCTATTATGTTAAGTATGTCACCTATGCACATATTTAATAAGTCAATATTGACTTATTAAATTTGCGAGAACGGGTTGCTAGTATGCTGTTATTTGACTGTGTACATTTAAGACCTGGGCCTCCAGTATTTTCCATGTGTATATTATTTGATATCTTTCTCATCGTTTTTCTAGTGAGAACATTTGGAGAGCTTTGAGATGATCCCAATAATTTAGGTGCTTTGTCCTATGTATGCATGCCATATATGTTCTCTGTACTCCCTCTATTTCATCAATCTCTCCCACTCTGACGGGGGAAGTGAACACTGAGCAGCACTCAAGACGAGACGGCACAAGTGATTTGAATAGTACCACTATTGTGATAGGTACCCTGGATTTGAAGGTTCTCGTAATCCACCCTATCATTTTTCTGGCTGATGCAATATTTGCTTGGTTATGCTCTCTAAATGTTAGGTCATCAGACATCATTATTCACAGATACTTTACATGCTGCTTTCCTACTATGGGCAGATATGATTGTGTTTTGTACCTTGTATTTTGTTTAAGGTCCAGAGCCAGATATTTTTGGAGAAGTACATAAAAAATTTTGACAAATTTAACAAGCTAGTTTAGCTAGTTAAGGAGAGCAGTTACTCCTTGCTTTCATTGAGAAACAAGGAAGTGCCAAAAGAATGATGCCTGTCTTAAAAAGCATATATTGTACTTATAGCAGAGGCAGAGTAGCAGAAAAAAAATACAAGCATAGAGAAAGGTACAATTATAAGCATTAATGAAAGAGGTAATGTGAAGGTGGAGAAAATAGAACACACTAACAAGAGGAGTCTGCAGTGTGAGCATAACCAAAGGAAAAATTATCACGAAGAAAAAACACCCTCTTAACTAACGGTAACGCATTTAAGGGTGACCAAGGCCAACTGGTCTGCTGCCAAACAGCATATAGCAATTTTACATGGCTTTTATGATTATTTGGACACAAAAACCCACCACCGCCACATACCCAACGAAACAAAATACATTCTTGCAGCACTGCATCTACACAAAATATGTATATATCAATCATTTTGATATGCAACAAAACTATTGCACTTATTATCACCATCAGAGAAAACACTGATTAACAACAAACTAGAGTCACACACATTGCACAAAACAAAAGAACACTACACTGACCACGGGGAAACAGAAGGTTCTCCTCTCGTTTATTCTGCTTGAAATTCTTTCTGCTCAACTTGCTCCCTCCAGATTGTCTTTTACTAAACCCAGACTCGCCTTACACAATAAAAGATAATTAAGCATTAAAGTGTAATTTACTACAATTAAGCACTTTGTTGCTTAAACTTATAATTACATAGTTCTTATTGAAAGAATTAATGTTCCAAAGCGAGGTTGTGCATCTTGGTTGTTAAATATCTATGAGGTGTGCAGTTTTATATCTAGATATAAACACAATGAATCAGGGCAATGGAGTAGCGTGCATCATATCAAGACATTATTGGTCATCACGGGTCAATAATGAAAATAAGAGCTACCGTAAATATAATACATTATGTCTCCATTAAACTTAATACAGTACAGTACTTACAACACACAATTATAAACATACCTGAGTTTGTTTCCAGTGGTTGAAGATTATACACTGTTATGTGGCAGTCCGCAGTGAGAACAATCAGTTGATCACCATATACATTTAACAACAGAACCTGCAGACATACATAAGTAATAAAACAAAATAATCATTTAGCAACTAAATAATCTATCCTCTTACTACTATTGGGTAGTGGACACATGGAAAACAGAACCAGACCTTTTCTATCAAATTCTTAAATGCAGGCAGCATGTAGATGATAAAATCCAAAGATAAAGAATGTGGAACAGATTTGGAGAATGAAAAGGAAATGTGTGAAACACAAAATGAAGTTTCAAAGCATGCAATATGAGGCTTTAACCCTTACACTGCTACAGCCTAGGGTGTAAATGGGCGTATATGCTGTGGCTGGGCAAAAAAATATTTGAATTATGTGAAAATTAATATTAAATATTAAACAATCTCCAACTTATTGGCTTCAGCGTCGTGAAATTTTTTTTTATCACAATTTTTCAGAAATGGATTTTAGACATTTTTTTTTAAAAAGAAGAACATTTTGTTGATAAGGAGAACAGCTCCTATTAACTGGAACTGGAGGATAATGCAGTAATAAAGAGATGCAAGCACCTGTCCGATGCACAATGAAAAATATTAGTTAGCAGTGTCAACAAAGTGGATATGCAGCTGGAGCCTTTATAGCATTGCTGAGTAACATAATAACACAAATAATAATGAGGAAGTATGTTGTTATGCTCTATTTGGTTATATATCATACAAATACATTGTCCAAATGGTAATATCTGTTACTTTCACCAAAGTCCACACATTTTTTATAGGGGGTTTTGTTTTTATTTTTTGTTTATTATCTGATTTTGATGTAACCTCTACATCCTGGAGAATGCATACCCATCCCTAACTATGTGAAGAAAGAATTAAATTGGTCAACAAATAAATCAGTCATAACTGGCAAAACTTCAGACTTTGAATTTTGTTGGCAGATTTTTTCCAAGATTTCAAACTCTATTTTCCTTGTTTTTTTAGATTGTTTTGATGATTTGGGACCAGATTGGAGCTTTTTTACTTTTATAAAGTACAGCGACACCTTGACTTACGATTGCCCCTACTTACGATAATTTCGAGTTACGATGTAAATGTCATCAAAAAATGCAACTCGATATCCGATGGTGTCGTCGACTTACGATATTTGTTGGTAAACGTTCGGGTCGACCGAGCACGTGGTTCCCGGTCACGCGGCCGACCTGCCTCAGTTTACTACAGCTGACCGCTTAGTGACGATCGCGCCTATAAGAAATTTTGCTTTTGTGGTGAATTTTTGCATTTTGAACATTAAAGTAATTATTATATATCACGCCATGAGTCCCAGGAAAGTCAGTGGTAAGGCTCAACATATGAGATCCCATGTAAGGATGACCATAGAGCAGAAACAAGAGATCATTCGTAAATATGAAGATGGTGTGCGGGATGTTGGACTGGCTAGGCAGTACAACAAATCTCAGTCAACGATATCCACCATACTGGCTAAGAAAAAGGACATTATGGGTGCTAAAGTGATGCATCATTACAGACAAATGTTAAAACGAAGGGAAAAACAAACGTCTCTTGACAAATTTGTAGTGAGACAAACAAGCACTGAACCACAACCAGGTCCTAGTGGTATTCAGGCAAAACGTAGGAGAAAGAGTAACCCAGAGAAAACATCACTACATGATGTGATAATGGAAAGGGACTCCCCTTCCTAACAGTAATAACTCTCCTCCCCCCCCCCCCCGATCACCATCTTCCATACGCCATCAAGAGCCCTCCATATAGGTAAGATAAACTTAGGTACTGTATTGTAGTTAGAAAAAACATTGGATTCAGTATAAAATGTATTTGTATGTTAATATTTTGGAGGGTGGGGAACGGATTAATTCAAATCCCTTTATTTCTTATGGGAGAAATCGCTTCGACTTACGATATTTCGACTTACGATATGATCTATCTCTGGGAACGGATTAGCATCGTAATTCGAGGCCCCATTGTATACCCTAAATATATCCCTTAAATCATTATAATTATTCCTATATTTTGTTTCTTGAGGGTTATATTTTCTTGCCTTCATTTTAACACAAACTGACCAACAACTTTCACATATTCGAGTACAAATGCCAAACAATGTTTGTTTAACCACCATGCTGCGCCACGTTTATTGTAATTACCTATGTGTAGTTACAGGATGAGAGCTATGCTCGTGGTGTCCCGTCTTCCCAGCACTCTTTGTCATATAACGCTTTGAAACTACTGATGGTCTTGGCCTCCACCACCTTCTCACCTAACTTGTTCCAACCGTCTACCACTCTGTTTGCGAAAGTGAATTTTCTTATATTTCTTCGGCATCTGTGTATAGCTATTTTAAATCTATGACCTCTTGTTCTTAAAGTTCCAGGTCTCAGGAAATCTTCCCTATCGATCTTATCAATTCCTGTTACTATTTTGTATGTAGTGATCATATCACCTCTTTTTCTTCTGTCTTCTAGTTTTGGCATATTTAATGCCTATAACCTCTCCTCGTAGCTCTTGCCCTTCAGTTCTGGGAGCCACTTAGTAGTATGTCTTTGCACCTTTTCCAGTTTGTTGATGTGCTTCTCAAGATATTGGCACCACACAACCGCTGCATATTCTAGCTTTGCCCTAACAAAAGTCGTGAACAATTTCTTCAGTATATCGCAATCCATGTATTTAACAGCAATTCTGAAGTTAGAAAGCGTGGCATAGGCTCCTCGCACAATATTCTTTATGTGGTCCTCAGGTGATAGTTTTCTCTCTAGAACCACCCCTAGATCTCATTCTTTATCAGAATTCTTTAAAGATTTCTAACATAATATATAGGTTGTGTGAGGTCTATGTTCTCCTATTCCACATTCCATAACATGGCATTTATTAACATTAAATTCCATTTGCCAAGTGGTGCTCCATATACTTATTTTGTCCAGGTCATCTTGAAGGGCATGACAATCATCTAAGTTTCTTATCCTTCCTATTATCTTAGCATCATCAGCAAACATGTTCATATAATTCTGTATACCAACTGGTAGATCATTTATGTAGACAATAAACATCACTGGTGCAAGAACTGAACCCTGTGGTACTCCACTTGTGACATTTCTCTAGTCCGATACATTGCCTCTGATCACTGCCCTCATTTTCCTATGTCAGAAATTTTCATCCATGTTAGAAGCTTACCTGTCACCCCTCCAATATTTTCCAGTTTCCAGAACAACCTCTTATGTGGAACTCTGTCGAAAGCCTTTTTTAGGTCCAGATAGATGCAGTCAACCCAACCATCACTTTCCTGTAATATCTCTGTTGCTCGGTCATAGAAACTGAGTAAATTCAATACACAGGATATTATAGATTGAAAACCATACTGTCTGTCTGTTATTATATCATTTCTCTCCAGGTGTTCTACCCATTTAGTTTTAATTATTTTTTCCAATATTTTGACTATTACACTTGTCAATGATACTGGTCTATAATTAAGGCGGTCTTCCCCTGCTTACACTTTTATACTTTGGAACTATGTTAGCCCTTTTCCACCCATCAGCTACAATTCCTGTAAGCAGGGATGCCTGAAAAATCAGTTGAAGTGGAATGCTGAGCTCAGGTGCACATTCTCTCAGAACCCATGGTGAAACTCCATCTAAACCAACTGCTTTGTTCTTATTTAGCTCCATGAGCATTTTTTTCACTTCGTCTCTAGACACCTCTGTGCTCTATGTTGTTCTCTGGAATTCTTATTGTATCTAGTTCCCTGAAGATTTCATTTTGTACAAACACACTTTGGAACTTTTCGTTTAATGTTTCACACATTTCCTTTTCATTTTCCGTGAATCTATTTCCCATTTTCAACCTCTGAATATTATCCTTTACCTGCAATTTGTTGTTTATGAATTTATAGAACAGACCTGGTTCTGTTTGACATTTGTCTGCAATCCCTTTTTAAAAATTTCTTACTGCCTCTCTCCTCACTGCCGTGTAGTTGTTTCTCGTATCTTTGTATCGCTGGTATGTTTGGGGGGTTTGGCCTCTTCCTGTATTGATTCCATTTTTGTGTCTTTTGGTCTCTGGCCCTCTCACAATTTCTGTTGAACCAATCCTGTTTCCTAGTTCTGCATCTCTGTTTTGGTATAAATTTTTTTGTGCCTTTATCATATATTTCACAAAACGTGACATACATCTCATTCACTTCCTTGCCTAGCAACAAGTCTGTCCAATTATACTCACTAAAAAAATTTCTAAGTTTGCCATAATGTCTTCTCCTAAAATTAGGTTTTTCAATTGCATAAACCTTCACATTTTCATCCAGATTATAACGCATTGCATACAGTGGAACCTCGATTAACGAGTGGCTCTATTAACGAGTTTTTCCAGTAACGAGCAAGCCACTTGCAGCAAATTTGTCTCTATTGACGAGCTCGCCTCTATTAACGAGCAAAACCACATGGTGCTTCCTAGCATCTCGCGGGTTCTCGCAAATTCTCGGACGCCTCCGACGCCAGTGTTGTTGTTGTATCGCATACGACAAGCATCCCTCTGGATTTATTTGAGCTTTTCTTTGGGTTTTTAGTGGTTTTGCGACTACAGTTTGTAACACACGATGTCTCCAAAGAAGCTGCTTGCTAAAGATAGTGTTGTCAAGAGGAGGAAAGACACAATTACTGTGGATTTGAAGAAGGAAATTATAGCAAAGCATGAGTGTGGTGTCTGTGTGACTGATCTCACAAGGGAGTATGGCAGGTCCTCATCAACAATTTACACCATTAGTAAGGAAATGAGGAGGTAAGGGAGGATGCTGCCTCTTCCACTGAGATCTGGGAAGTGTTTGGAATGATTGAAAAGATGAACGCATTCTTGGAAAAGCTGCCCTGATAAAGCAGTGACAACCCGGTGTGTGAAAATGTTTAATTAATTTATCACTTTGTGATAACACTTTATGAAAGTGTTATCACTTTCACAGGTATATGTCGCTTAAACGTGACACACTTTTTTCTCTTGAATGCACCCAAACACCGCGCTTAAGCGTCATTTGAGCAAATATTTCTCTAAAATCCAATTCTTATCCGATCGACTTGGGGATTGTATGCATGTTTGCCATGAAATTTCTGTTTTCTTTAATAACCACATTGCCTATTTGAGAAAACGGCATTGTATTGTATCTTCGTGGTAAGACTATTATATTGTTGACACAACGAGTGTAATCGACGTAGTTTTTTATTTGGTGCTGGTCTAGCGCATCCTTGTGTGACATTTGAAATGAAATTTGGGTGAAATTCCCAAGAAAAGAGAGTCCGCCTGACTCAGAGGTGGATTCTCCTTCCACACCATTACCCCTCTCCTCCTTCCCACCTCCCATCGTCTCCCTCAAGCCAGCAACTACTCTTCATAAGGTAAAGTAAATATTAAAACACTACAACAAAACATTTATATTTACATGTGCAGTATTATATTTACATAAAAAAAAGTCATACAAGTATGGATGTTTTTGGCAGTGGAACGGATTAAATTTATTTCCTTTATTTTAAATGGGGAAATTTGTTTCTTATGACGAGTTTTCCAGGTAACGAGCTCGGTGTCAGAATGGATTAAACTCGTTAATAGAGGTTCCACTGTACTTTATTCCCAAAAAGACATGGTCACTTTTACCCAAGGGAGGAAGGTACTGAATGTCAAATATTTCTTCCTCCTTCCTGGTAAATATCAAATCTAGCATGGAGGGTACATCCCCTTCCCTCATCCTCGTAGCTTGTTTAACATGTTGATACAAGAATGTTTCCAGGATGAGGTCTACAAATTTACAGGTCCAAAAATCTTCTGTTTTAGCTTCATATGCTTCCCAGTCTATGGATTTCAAGTTGAAGTCGCCGACTATCAACAGTTGTGAACTATCGTTATCCGCTCTCGCCATGATCTCTCTCATTATTGTTATAAGACCTTCTTGTTTACTATCTAGCTGAAATTCCCCCGGTGCGCATGAAATAAAGTGTTCCCCAAAATTATTTTTTCTTCATAAAATGACAAATTCCCTTCCCTGAACATGTCTATGTTAAAATAATTACCAAATTCCACTTACTTTGGTTGTGCGGACGTGTACAGGGTGCGCTGTGACGTCATTAGGGCCTGGTCGCCCGTGTGTGAATAGCCCAGACATGGTCGCGCAGGCCATTCAAGCACCGGGTGTTGCCACAAATATATTTTCAATTATTTGTTTTATGTATTTCCAATGCGGTTTCATTTGTTTTTTTTATCGTATACGATGCATATTTGTGTCCTTTACAATATGTATACAGTAGAACGTTCATAATGTTCCATGGAACTGTGATTCATATCAGTAATGTGTCCACAATAAATGTTTATAGTCGCAATATTACCTGTTACAAATTCACTAAAATTACAATATGTACAGTTTCACACACTATTTACACAGTAACACACTGCATTACACACTCTGTTGTCACATTGTCTGTCTGCATTGTCACACTCTATCAACGACTGTTGATAGTCGGTGACTTCAACTTGAAATCCATAGACTGGGAAGCATATGAAGCTAAAACAGAAGATTTTTGGACCTGTAAATTTGTAGACCTCATCCTGGAAACATTCTTGTATCAACATGTTAAACAAGCTACGAGGATGAGGGAAGGGGACGTTCCCTCCATGCTAGATTTGATATTTACCAGGAAGGAGGAAGAGATATTTGACATTCAGTACCTTCCTCCCTTGGGTAAAAGTGACCATGTCTTTTTGGGAATAAAGTATGCAATGCGTTATAAGCTGGAAGAAAATAAGGAGGTTGAAGCAGTTGAAAAACCAGACTTCAGGAGAGGACATTATGGTGACCTTAGAAATTTTTTTAGTGAGTATAATTGGACAGACTTGATGCTAGGCAAGGAAGTGAATGAGATGTATGGCAAGTTTTGTGAAATATATGATAAAGGCACAAAAAAATTTATACCAAAACAGAGATGCAGAACTAGGAAACAGGATTGGTTCAATAGAAATTGCGAGAGGGCTAGAGACCGAAAGACACAAAAATGGAATCAATACAGGAAGAGGCCGAACCCCCAAACATACCAGCGATACAAAGATGCGAGAAACAACTACACGGCAGTGAGGAGAGAGGCAGAAAGAAATTTTGAAAAAGGGATTGCGGACAAATGTAAAACAGAACCAGGTCTATTCTATAAATTCATAAACAACAAATTGCAGGTAAAGGATAATATTCAGAGGTTGAAAATGGGAAATAGATTCACGGAAGATGAAAAGGAAATGTGTGAAACACTAAACGAAAAGTTCCAAAGTGTGTTTGTACAAAATGAAATCTTTAGGGAACCAGATACAATAAGAATTCCAGAGAACAACATAGAACACATAGAGGTGTCTAGAGACGAAGTGGAAAAAATGCTCAAGGAGCTCGGTAAGAACAAAGCAGCTGGCCCAGATGGCGTTTCACCATGGGTTCTGAGAGAATGTGCATCTGAGCTCAGCATTCCACTTCACCTGATCTTTCAGGCATCCCTGTGTACAGGAATCGTAGCAGACGGGTGGAAACAGGCTAACATAGTTCCAATCTACAAAAGTGGCAGCAGGGAAGACCCCCTCAATTATAGACCTGTATCATTGACAAGTGTAATAGTGAAAGTATTGGAAAAACTAATCAAAACTAAATGGGTAGAACACCTAGAGAGAAATGATATAATATCAGACAGACAGTATGGTTTTCGATCTGGAAGATCCTGTGTATCGAATTTACTCAGTTTCTATGATCGAGCCACAGAGATATTACAGGAAAGAGATGGTTGGTTGACTGCATCTATCTGGACCTAAAAAAGGCTTTCGACAGAGTTCCACATAAGAGGTTGTTCTGGAAACTGGAAAATATTGGAGGGGTGACAGGTAAGCTATCATGGATGAAAAATTTTCTGACTAATAGAAAAATGAGGGCAGTAATCAGAGGCAATGTATCAGAATGGAGAAATGTCACAAGTGGAGTACCACAGGGTTCAGTTCTTGCACCAGTGATGTTTATTGTGTACATAAATGATCTACCAGTTGGTATACAGAATTATATGAACATGTTTGCTGATGATGCTAAGATAATAGGAAGGATAAGAAATTTAGATGACTGTCATGCCCTTCAAAAAGACCTGGACAAAATAAGTATATGGAGCACCACTTGGCAAATAGAATTTAATGTTAATAAATGTCATGTTATGGAATGTGGAATAGGAGAACATAGACCCCACACAACCTATATATTATGTGAGAAATCTTTAAAGAATTCTGATAAAGAAAGAGATCTAGGAGTGGTTCTAGATAGAAAACTATCACCTGAGGACCACATAAAGAATATTGTGCAAGGAGCCTATGCTATGCTTTCTAACTTCAGAATTGCATTTAAATACATGGATGGCGATATACTAAAGAAATTGTTCATGACTTTTGTTAGGCCAAAGCTAGAATATGCAGCTGTTGTGTGGTGCCCATATCTTAAGAAGCACATCAACAAACTGGAAAAGGTGCAAAGACATGCTACTAAGTGGCTCCCAGAACTGAAGGGCAAGAGCTACGAGGAGAGGTTAGAAGCATTAAATATGCCAAAACTAGAAGACAGAAGAAAAAGAGGTGATATGATCACTACATACAAAATAGTAACAGGAATTGATAAAATCGACAGGGAAGACTTCCTGAGACCTGGAATTTCAAGAACAAGAGGTCATAGATTTAAACTAGCTAAACACAGATGCCGAAGAAATATAAGAAAATTCACCTTCGCAAATAAGAGTGGTAGACGGTTGGAACAAGTTAAGTGAGAAGGTGGTGGAGGCCAAGACCGTCAGTAGTTTCAAAGCGTTATATGACAAAGAGTGCTGGGAAGACGGGACACCACGAGCGTAGCTCTCATCCTGTAACTACACTTAGGTAATTAATTACTCAGGAATGCAGGAATGGAGTTGCTAGCAGGAATGGATCTGGACTACTAATTATGAGAGACTTCAACCATGGGAAGATAGATTGGAAGAACAGAGACCCGCATGGAGGACCAGAAACATGGAGAGCTAAGCTGCTGGACGTGGCAACAAGAAACTTTCTATGCCAGCACATCAAAGAACCAACAAGAATGAGAGGAGAAGATGAACCAGCAATGCTTGATTTGATATTTACCCTAAATGAGTGGGATATAAGGAAAGTTAAGATGGAAGCACCCTTGGGAATGAGTGACCACAGTGTATTGAACTTTGAGTACCTGGTAGAGCTAGGACTTATCTCCCCCAAAAAAGAACTAGGAATCAAAAGGCTGGCATACCAAAAGGGGAATTATGAACAAATGAGAAGTTTCCTAAGTGAAATACCTTGGGACACAGACCTCAGAGATAAGTCTGTACAGGGTATGATGGACTATGTTACCCAAAAGTGTCAGGAGGCAGTAAACAGGTTCATCCCGGCCCAAAGGGAAAAATCCGAGAAGCAACAGAAGAATCCATGGTATAATAGGGCATGTATGGAAGCGAAGAAACTGAACAAAAGGGCGTGGAGGAACTTCCGGAATAACAGAACACCAGAAAGCAGAGAGAGATACCAGAGAACCAGGAATGAGTACGTCAGGGTGAGAAGAGAAGCAGAGAAAAGTTTTAAAAATGATATAGCAAACAAAGCCAAGACCGAACCAAAGCTACTCCACAGTCACATCAGAAGGAAAACAACAGTGAAAGAACAGGTATTGAAACTTCGAACAGGCGAGGACAGGTATACGGAGAATGACAGAGAGGTGTGTGAAGAACTCAACAAGAGGTTCCAGGAGGTCTTCACAATAGAACAAGGTGAGGTCACTGTGCTAGGAGAAAGGGAGGTAAACCAGGCGGCCTTGGAAGAGTTCGAAATTACAAGAGAGGAGGTCAAGAGACACCTGCTGGATCTGGATGTTAGAAAGGCTGTTGGTCCAGATGGGATCTCACCATGGGTACTGAAAGAGTGTGCAGAGGCACTTTGCTTGCCACTCTCCATAGTGTATAGTAAGTCACTGGAGACGGGAGACATACCAGAAATATGGAAGACGGCGAATGTGGTCCCAATATACAAAAAGGGCGACAGGCAAGAGGCACTGAACTACAGGCCAGTGTCCTCGACTTGTATACCATGCAAGGGGATGGAGAAGATCGTGAGAAAAAACCCGGTAACACATCTGGAGAGAAGAGACTTCATGACAAATCGCCAACATGGGTTCAGGGAGGGTAAATCTTGCCTTACAGGCTTGATAGAATTCTGCGATCAGGTGACAAAGATTAAGCAAGAAAGAGAGGGCTGGGCGAACTGCATTTTCTTGGATTGTCGGAAAGCCTTTGACACAGTACCGCATAAGAGGCTGGTACATAAGCTGGAGAGACAGGCAGGTGTAGCTGGTAAGGTGCTCCAGTGGATAAGGGAGTATCTAAGCAATAGGAAGCAGAGAGTTACGGTGAGGGGTGAGACCTCCGATTGGCGTGAAGTCACCAGTGGAGTACCACAGGGCTCTGTACTCGGTCCTATCTTGTTTCTGATATATGTAAATGATCTCCCGGAGGGTATCGATTCATTTCTCTCAATGTTTGCGGACGATGCTAAAATTATGAGAAGGATTAAAACAGAAGAGGACTGTTTGAGGCTTCAAGAAGACCTAGACAAGCTGAAGGAATGGTCGAGCAAATGGTTGTTAGAGTTTAACCCAACCAAATGCAATGTAATGATGATAGGTGTAGGGAGCAGGAGGCCAGATACAAGGTATCATCTGGGAGAGGAAATTCTTCAGGAGTCAGAGAAGGAAAAAGACTTGGGGGTTGATATCACGCCAGACCTGTCTCCTGCAGCACATATCAAGCGGATAACATCAGCGACATATGCCAGGCTTGCCAACATACGAATGGCATTCAGAAACTTGTGTAAAGAATCATTCAGGACTTTGTATACCACATATGTCAGGCCAATCCTGAAGTATGCAGCCCCAGCATAGAGTCCATATCTAGTCAAAGATAAGACTAAACTGGAAAAGGTTCAAAGGTTTGCCACCAGACTAGTGCCCGAGCTGAGAGGTATGAGCTACGAGGAGAGACTACGGGAATTAAACCTCACTTAGCTGGAAGACAGAAGAGTTAGGGGGGACATGATCACCACATTCAAGATTCTGAAGGGAATTGATAGGGTAGATAAAGACAGTCTATTTAACACAAGGGGAACACGCACAAGGGGACACAGGTGGAAACTGAGTGCCCAAATGAGCCACAGAGATATTAGAAAGAACTTTTTTTAGTGTCAGAGTGGTTGACAAATGGAATGCATTAGGGGGTGATGTGGTGGAGGCTGACTCCATAAACAGTTTCAAATGTAGATATGATAGTGCCCGATAGGCTCAGGAATCTGTACACCTGTTGATTGACGGTTGAGAGGCGGGACCAAAGAGCCAGAGCTCAACCCCGCAAACACAACTAGGCGAGTACAACTAGGTGAGTACTCAGTACTTCGGGAGTAATAATCAACGAAGTAGTCCATTGTACACAGCGGGACTTCGCTCTCACTGCACCAGGTACAGATAAATTTTCGCTTCCTGTTTCTTCATTCTGTGTGCTTGCACATAACGCACTCACGTACACCCTTGGCCTTAGTATTTGTAGGTTGTATGTAGTCAAGGGAGCCGGTTGGCTCCAGATTCAAGCCAAACGGTAGGCATCGAAAACAGTAAGCGTAACGCCCCACCACGAAACCTAACCAGTCCCTGAATCCCGGTTGAATAGGAACGTTCCAATAGGCGTCCTTGAGGTCCAGGGACACCATCCAGGCACCCGGCTCCAACAGAAGCCGGACCTGAGACAGAGTAGTCATCCGAAAGGAGGGGCAAGGAATCCAGGGGTTCAGACGGGACAAGTCCAGAATGAACCTCAGATCCGCACAGTCCCGTTTCAGCACTGGAAACAGACGGGAAACCCACCTGAGGGACGTAGTCGTTTCAACCATGCCCAAGCGCACCCACTCCAAGACAACTCGACGAAGCGCAAGAGAAGAAACCTGCCCTGTTAGCCCCGAACCCCCCAAAGGAGGACGAGTCGCCCAACGCCACTGCAGGCCGGATGACACGACCGAAAAGGCCCACAAATTGTGGGACCAAGCATGGGCAAACAGAGCAAGCCTCCCCCCCATCGCCCCGTCAACGGGGCAAACCGCAAAAGGGCCGACGCCCCTTACGAGAACCCAACCGTCGAACAGGGCGATCACTGCACCGACCAGACGACGCTGGCCCCGAAGGGAACAACGGCTCAGAAACTGGCACCAATGGCCCACCTCGACCAGCGGAACCCGGAACTCTGGCACGACCCCTCCGAAACTGCCGAGAACGACAGCTTCGAAGAATCAACAAGTCCGCCATAGGACGACAACTAGACGAAGCCGCATGCAGAAACTGAGAGACCTCAGTCTCTGCAAACAGCAACAGACAAAACGGAGACGAAAACCTAAGAGCCAGGGCCCAAGCGGATTCCAAAGAGAGGGCAAGCACCGCCTGACTGCACGTGAGGCGAGAAGCAAAAAACAGAGACACCGCTTCCTTCAGGATGGGCGCAAAGAGCTTCAACAGTGCAGCCGATGCCCTAGCTGCAGAAGTCAGCGCCCCAGACGAAGGCCCTTCACTCAACGTTCCTACATCTTCCTCAAGCAAACCAGAAGACAGCTCAAGAAGGGAAAAGAAACGCAAGACCAATGCCAAATGCCCACGAGCACGCGACTCCTCCGCAACCAACGAAGCCGAAAGCTGAGGAACCTGCACGTGAAGCTGAAAAAGGCCAACATCCCAAGAAAAGACAGGAGCAAACAAGCACGCATTAAGGTACTCAAACTCACCCCCCAGGTAAACCTGCATAAAAGTAGAAGTTTCCCGCCAATCAAACGTGCGGGTCCGACAGAACCCATGCCACGCCCCAACAAAAAGAAAGGGCAGTGTGCCAGCCAGGAAGACTCCGGAACCTCCAAACGCACCCAAAAATGGGAAGAACCAAACTCAAACGAGAACGGATCCATTGCAGAGGCATAACCCAGGTTTCGCAAGAGGTATGTAGCAAGAGCTTCCCAAGCCACCTTCGCGGAGATACGGGAAGTAGAAAACCTCTGGAAAAACAGATCCGAGGTACCCAAAGGCGCCCGGAACCGAACCCGGGGAGGAGCCAAACCCAAATCATACTTATACAGGGAAGGGGGGTAAGAAAATTCCTCCCCCCTGCAACAATAAGCCCTGCGAGGAAGGCAAAAGCACCCAAGCGGGGTCAAAGGGGGCCTAAGGCCCCCAGGTTGACTCCTCCCCAGCCCCAGTATCCCCTACGTCGGGACCCGGGGCAGAGCCGTACTCCAAACCCTCTACCCCTGAAGAAAAGGCAGAGTCCAAGGGAACGGCAAACGAGAAGGGGGTCTGCTGTAAAAATAAATACCAAATTCCACTTACTTTGGCTGTGCGGACGTGTACAGGGTGCGCTGTGACTTCATTAGGGCCTGGTCGCCCGTGGGTGAATCGCCCAGACATGGTCGCGCGGGTCATTCAAGCACCGGGTGTTGCCACAAATATATTTTCAATTATTTGCTTTATGTATTTCCAATGCGGTTTTATTTTTTGTTTATCGTATATGATGCTTATTTGTGTCCTTTACAATATGTATACAGTAGAATGTTCATAATGTTCCCTGGAACTGTGATACATGTGTCAGTAATGTGCCCACAATAAATGTTTATTGTCGCAATATTACCTGTTAAACATTCACTAAAATTACAATATGTACAGTTACACACACTATTTACACAGTAACACACTGTATTACACACTCAGTACTTCGAAAGTAAGTAATAATCAATGAAGTAGCCCATGGTACACAGCGCGACTTCGCTCTCAGTACATCAGGTACAGATAAATTTTCGCTTCCTGTTTCTTCATTCTGTGTGCTTGCAAATGACGCACTCACGTACACCCTTTAGTACTTGTAGGTTGTATGTAGCCAAGCTTGTCAAGCATAAGGTAGTATTGAAAAGATTATAGGAAAAGATCAATTTGCAAGGTACACTTGAAAAGATCGCTTTGTATGGTCCCACACAGGAAGAGATTCAGCTAACCTCAAAGAGTGTCCGTCAGTTAGGAAGAGATTCAGGTATTCTTGAAAATATCTATGGAAAACACCACCATGGAAGCCGCTAACACTGTTCATCTATGCTACTTGTATCAGATGCATCATCACTGAATGCAGAAAACGATTCAGCTACGTATCATCTAAATAAATAGCATAGGATTGCAAGGTTGACGCTCAGAGCTACAACTGGATACGCTCGCTGTATCGTCCCCATAGGTGCTGTATCACTTGCATCCGACCTTTGTGTTAGGTCCTTATTGCGCCTAGCTTCACCAATATTATGACCCTTATGTTCTTCAAACAATAAAGTTTGAATTTCACCGACAGAGCATTATCTTTCAACACCGCGTCAGACGGGTGTTTGGGAGCTAGAGGCGCGTGCGCCACCCATGGTTGCTCATTCAGTACTAACCCAGTCAACAGCCCTAGGGCATTCTGGAAATTTTTTCCAAGATGGCTGCCTCTCACTGGAGGTCCTAAGAGTCCATTTCGTACACAACCAACCTCGTACACATTTAGAATTGGTTACGAAAAATCAAAACGAGTTTTCTCGGTTGGAGCAGTTTCCCGCCGACCGAGAATACTCGGTTGGCGCAGTTAAGTGGTTAAGGAATGGTTAGGTATTGATGCAGTCGAGCCTTAACAGATGATGAAATTAAACAAAATGTTACTGGTTTTGTTGACGACGATGAAGGAGAGGAAGACGAGGATGAGCATGAAAGCAGGTTATAATCTGCTGCATGTGCTGATGCATTGTTCTATGTTGATAAACTTCTTGATATTATTTCACAAACTGACAATCCAGAGCTACCTGGCTTTTATCAAAACTTAAGGATGATGAAAGAAATTTTTCTCAAGGACATGACAAAAGGAAGGAACAAACAAAAATGAGTCAATGAACAAATCCACACGAGCCATGATGAGGGGTCGAACCTATGTCCCGGATGATCCCGGATGTGCCTTAGTCGATTGCTTCACAACATGGTTAAAAGAATTGCAAACGGGAGAGCTACTGCCCTCTTACTCATCCCACACCCTCTCCGAGATACAAGCTGGGGTTTTATACAATTTCCCCCCATGCACCCAGGCTCTGTCAACAAGCTGTTCTACCTCTTCGCCCTTACTTCAATACATACACAAATCACAATAGCATGACACATCAAATGAACATGATTGCATGGGTACATGGGGGAATTGTGTAAAATCCCAATTTGTGTCTCGGAGAGGTTGTGGGATGCGTGTGAGGACAGTAGCACTCCCGCTCCCGGTACAGCACAGCAGTAGCTAGCACCAATACAACAGCAGCCTGCACCAGCTCAAGCAGCTCAAGCCAACACAGCAGCAGCAAGCACCAGAAAAGCCGATGTAAACATCTAGAACATCGTGTGTCGAGTTAGAACAAGTGTTAAATTTATGTACAGAGTCTTAAAGTGTTAAAATTAAAGTTGCAGTCATTTTAGTGTACAACAGTCATCATGAAGTGTATTGTAGTACTCAACATACTGCAGAAATACACAATAATAATATGGCATAATACAGTACGTATTTACTGTACAGTATTCACAGCTCCATGAGAATTCAAGATGAACATAACTCCAAAAATAAGATAAATAGAATTATGATACAGTATTTTTTAGTGGAGTAGTAATATATAGGAACAGTATATAATATGATAATGCCTTTTTATTGTGTACAAGAAAAAAGACATTGATGCAAACGCCTCCTGGAGGCATCACCACTTGCAATGAATCCATCACCGCAACGAACTGAGGTTGATCCCATATGGTTCGCCGAAACGAGGTTGCACTGTACAAATAAAGGAGTAGAGTTGCAATAATGGGTGGCAGAACTGCACTTCATATCATCATGGTTTCAGAAAGAAAACTGATGAATGTAAAGAGGATCCTTGATATCTCGGGTTGGCATATGTTCATTCCCTGCCCAACCTTTCACATGGCCAATCTGACTGAGGTGCACCTCATATTGGAGGCCAGGTCTTGGATGATTTCTATGGACCTGAATGATGCTTACTGGGGATCCCAATGTATCCGAGATTTAGAGATTGGTTAGGTTTTATGGTGGGTTGGCAATCTTACCACTTTCAGGTTCTGCCCTTTGGCTTGAACCTGACTGCTGGTGTTTTCACAAAGTTAGCGCATCATGATAGCCTAGATAAATCTTCTAGGGGATTTAGGTTTTGGCCTTCCTCGACCACTAGTTGGTTTGGACCCCCCAGCCAGTCCGCATGTCAGCTGGCAGGGATCTGGTTTTTTCCCAACTTGCCAGGTTTGGGTTCCTGATGAACTGGTTAAAGTCCCAGTTGGCTCCATCCCAGGTTCGGATTTGGTTGAGCCTTGTTTGGGATTTTCGGTCGTTATCTCTTTCCTTTCCTCCAGTGTCCTTACTCCATCTGCAGCCTTGGATTAACCCCAAGTGACACAGCTGTTGTTCAAGCAGCTGTGCAGGAGTATGAACTTTGCATGTCTGTCTTCCCACTAAACAGGGTGTGGTTCTTGGCATTGTACTGATTTATCTGGTTCTGCCCATTTCACCACTGCCATGACTGCTGGGTTCAGGCCCAGAATGCCCATTGTTGACTGTTGCTTCACTGACTTCCTCTTCAGGCTTTTCAGGATTTGGTTCCATGGCGCCATCCTCTGCCATAGCTAAACATGTTTACGGATGCATCAATTCTGAGCTGGGTCTTTATGACCAGTGCTCGCCTGGTCACCCAGGGTTGCTGGTAGGGGGTCTTCCATCAGATGCACAATACGGTGCATATGTTTGCAGCCACGTGGCATGCCCTGAGGATGATTTGGATTCCAATA
This sequence comes from Procambarus clarkii, assembly GCF_040958095.1. Classification (NCBI taxonomy): domain Eukaryota; kingdom Metazoa; phylum Arthropoda; class Malacostraca; order Decapoda; family Cambaridae; genus Procambarus; species Procambarus clarkii. The sequence continues at coordinate 33,585,632 of NC_091198.1, forward strand.
GGCTTCACACTCCGGCTTCATTTGGACGGCTTTCCAGTGGTTCATTGCTTGAACTGGGAAGGTGGCAGACGGGGGAAAAGGGGTTGCTTCATTGCATCACTCTATGAAGTTGAACACTGTGCAAAGCTCATCTTTAGGATTCTCAGGATTTGTTCTCCATGCCATTCACATTTGGGGAGTGCCCAACATTCTCACAGATGGCCTCATTCATTTCCATGGCTTTGAAAGACATTCAAGAACCCCAATGTCGACCTTAATGTTTCGGCCCAGAATTGGAGCCTTCCTTCCTACATGGCTCTGTTCCTTGATTGCGAGGTGATTGTGGTGGATACCTCTTGACTGGACTGGTTGAGTTGGGGGTTCCTGCACCTCTTTTCTCCAGTCTTACATGGGGAGGGCAATTCTTCTGGCTATTAAGTGGCTGGCTCCATAAGATTTTTGGCTATTCTTGCCCAGTGTCTGAACCCAGGCCTTTTTCCACAGCTCAACCTCTTGCAGGGGCTCTGTCTGCTATCTAGCTAGTTCAAATTTCTACCCAGGTCATTGCAACTGGACGTTCTGATAAGTCATCTCTACTGCCATCTCTAATAGGAGCAGGTGGCTATATTAATGATGTCCCACTTAGGTTTGTCCTCAAGACAGCAGAATCAAGTTACTTGGTACTCATTTTCCTTCTTTCTATACATCATCGTCGTCCTTTTGTCTGTCTGGGTTGTACTTCTTTCTTTCTTTCTTGGTTGTTTCTTGACAGACATTTCATGTCCAATACTGTCACCTCTTATCGTTTTCCACTGGCAGAGCCGCTAAGGCTTGCATTTGGTAAGGATACTGCTTCAGCACTATTCTGCAAATTGCCTCGTACTCCTCCTGAGCCTTCTTGGTCTCTGGACCATTCCCTGGCCTTTCTTTCCTCCCCTCGGTTTATGGTTTCCCCTTGGGATTGAGATTCTCTATTACAGGCAGTTTTCTGTTGGCACTCACTTCCAAGTGTTGGGATGGGTTGTTCTCCAGAGGTAGGGTGTTTTTCTTTTGGCCCTGGTGGGCTTTTTGTTCATTTGTAGCTACCTTCTTTTCTGGAGAAGAACAAGACAGCGGGCTTCTTGAGGAGGGGTCATATGGTTGTTGTTGCTTGGTTGGTTCAGCCAGGGAATGCATCATTTGTTGTGTCCAGTGATGGCTTGTCACCACTACTTTCATGCCATGGGTTCTGCCACGGTGGATGCTTTATAGGTTGATCACATCTCCTTGGTCCCCTGTTTTAAGGCTTGCATTTCTTGGATCATCTGCAGTATTATTAAATCTAGCCAGCCTACAGTCCACCCTAATGCCCTGGTATCTGGAAGTATGCTGCACTTGCAGCTGTCTTCTTAATATGTCCTAGGCTGATATTTAGGCACAGGTGTTTTGATGGTCAAACAGTGTCTTGGAGACCCCAGTATTTGAGTAATATCCCATGGGCCTTGTCCTGCCTGTGTTGACTTGGGCTGTCTCTCATCTTTGCCATAGTACTGCACCTGCAATCTCTCCACTTCCACCAAGTGTAATTGACAAAGGAATGGTGCTTACGAGTTCATGCTGGTTTTGAGTGTGTTGATTGCTTACATAGTTTGGGGAGTTTATTTGGCCCCTTTTGGGTTTCAATTCTTTTGATTCCAGCAGTTTTCTGTATTGGTGTGTTGACTTTCTGGATGCTTTGATGGTAGGGGTGGAAGAGTGTTACCCACTCTCCATGCCTCTGTGAAGGGGGGAGGGGGCAAGGTATTGGCTCTTGTCCCCCATTTGGGCAAACAAAACTCCATTACTGATGTGACCTAGTATTAAGGACTAATCTTAGTGAGATAGCTTCAGGGAGCCACCAGGGCTCATCCAGTAGATGCATTTCATTACATTCAACTTTGTGTTTATTTGGGTGCCACAGTCCGTTTTGATGCATTTGACCAATCAGTACCATAAATACTAAGATATTTATAGTACCGATATAAGATATAAGGTGACAGTTTGAAACTATAATATGCAGCAGCTGTATGGTGCCTCTATTTTAAAAAGCATATTAATACATTTAAAGAGATGCAAATATATGAAACTAAATGACTATTCTTGGGTTTTCTTTCTAGCAATGTTAAACCTATCAAAATCCCTTATACACTACTGATATACAGAACTTCAAGCTAAAGAAAAGCAATGTATGTAATGAATCACTAATTACTAGGCGAGCCCTGGAGGCTCCCTGAAGCTGTCATACACTAACCAGTGCCATACTATCAGATGCCATCACTTGTGGTGTTGTATCGGCCTACCTGGGACCACAAGCCAGAACCTGGCCCACGAAAGGCACAGGGGGTGATGGGGTCTATGAAAACTTAACATTTGATCATACTAGCTACAATCAGGAAAGCACCAAGGTAGGAGAACCAATACAAATCACTGCATGATTTAAAAATGAGACCGCAGCTTCAAAACTGCCAAAAGGACTCTTAACAGTGAAAACAAACCACCAAAATGTTTGTGAAACTAGCACTGGCTAGTATATCCCCACCACCCTCCTCATTTTAGGGATGGGGGAAAGGTGTACTGGGTCAGCCAGCTCACTCCAACCTTAATTCTTAGATGATGAAACACACCAACCCCCTGGGAGGTGTCAGGGAGACTCTGGGATTCACCCATACATTGGCATTTCATTTCATTCAATGCGGGTTTCCTGGGGTGGGTGGGGGGATGGGGGGGGGGGACCCTATCGGCTCGAACCCTATCGAACCCTATCCCTGAAGCTAGCTACCCCACAGACAAGGGCAAGAAAAAGAGCACCAACTAGAGAGGAGGAGGTAGCCCCGCATGTATCAATACAAAGAAGAGACAGTTTGGCCACGACACACGATTTATAGCCACACAAGGCCAACAGGGATGTTCACGAGATATCTGGTCACAAAGACCTGGTTCAATCTCCAAAATCCCAGTACCCAAATATCGGCCCAAGACATATTAACAAAAACAGCCGTCAGAGCAGCATACTTATGGACATCATGAGCACGAGGGTAGACCGCAGGCAAGTTGGACTTAATTACACTGTGGACAACTGGAGACACATGAACCCTGGAACAGGAAACCAAGATCAACTCACAATGCATCCACCAAAGCAAAACCAGTGGTACGAAGATAGTGGCATAAAGTCGCCACCGGACAAAGCGTGTGATGCACCTTCAGCCAAACCAATCAAAAATTCACAACCAAAGTACCGCAGAAGCCAGTTGACTCATTCTTTACATAAGAAACAGCAGCCAGCTGCAAATAAACAAAACATCTACCAGAGCCAAAGAAACAAAACCCTCAGCATAGGAAAAGAGCATGAAGTTTGCTTACCCAATAGCCAGAGGCCAAAGAAAGCAAAAATATTGCTTTCAAAAAACCATCCTGGACCCAAGGGGCCACTGGAAAACGAGCAGAAAAGAAAAAAGAAAGAACACGATCCAGAGACCAGGCAGGCTCAGGCATCAGCAAGCTGGAAGTGAAACAACGCACATGAAAGCTTGCGAAATGGAGCCGAACTGGTTTCATCCCCGAACACAATATGGAGTGGCTCTGCCAACGCCGCATGATAAGAGGTGACAGCATTCGGCATGAGATGCCAATCAAGAAAAAGGCACAAGAGCAAGGACAAAATAACCCGCTCTGAAAAAGAAGAGCAACGACAAAGGGAAAGAAAGTAGCGAAAAGTCCACCATGAAACCTCATACTGTCACCTGGAAGAAGATGGCAGGTGGGACATCATCAAACAGCCACCTGATCACCATACAATTAGTGATAAAGACGCATTAAAAACTCAAAACACACAGATCTGAGGAGAAGGTAGAACCAGCAAAGTATATTACCAGCCCGACCCTCTGAAAGAGGCGGAACTGTGGTTAACCCTTAAACTGCGCATGGCGTATATATACGCCCTGAGTAACATGTCCCATGGTGCGCATGGCGTATATATACGCCATAGGGTGCCAGGCCTGATTCAAATGGCCCGCGGCTACACGGGGTTCACAGTAGCTTCCTCAGGGCTCTTGTAAACAGATGCCATTTTAAAAAAAAATCGTGGGCAATATTCTCAGGTGTGAGAGGCACAGTACTGTTGGAGCAACCAAGGCCGGCGCACGCAGCATGAGCGAACAGCATTGATGTTCAGCTTGTGACCACAGCATCGCCGAAAAATGTCAAAATAAATATATAATTGTTATTATTTAGCGATGACAATATTACAGACGACCAATGACTGTGATATAAATAACCAGGGTTGTGATAATAGCAGGATTGTTGTAATAATTAGCGCTGTGTGAGGAGTGATGCTGAGAGACGGAGGAAGACAGCATCGTTTACTGACTGTGTGGCCACCTGTTATTGTTTGCGTTCACCATACCAGGTCAGTGGTTCTCTATGGTGAACACAAATGTAGATACTTATATATAATGTGTGTATTAGTGTAATAACAGCAAAAGGATTATGCTGGGAGGAGCCATATGGGTGACGGAGGTGACGTCGTCTGCACGATTTGTCTAGCTGTTTAGAGGGTGGCCACTATGCTCTTTGGGCGCTCTACAAGCTTAGGTGTACAGTTACGGTGCATAAAACATGTAGATATTTATATATAATATGTGTATATAGGGTAATAACACTGCAAAAGGTATTGTTGGAGGAGAAAGTTTAGTGCGTGTGACCTTGAAAGAGTGAGGGAGCCGCCAGCCGCCATCTGTGTATAGCGACGACTCTTAGTGCCTGAACTAACTATATCAGCTTAGCTGTACAGTTGTGGTGAACAAAATATACACATACTTATATATAACGTCTGTATACAGTGTAATAACACCACAAATGGTATTGTTGGGGGAGAAAGTTTAGTGCGTGTGTTGAGGGAGTGGCAGCAAGTGGCTAGCTGGTGTGTGGCGGTAACTCCTCGTTGCTTTTCGACTCTCAATACCAACTTAGTGGTTCGTTACGGTGACCAAAACATGCCAATACTTATATATAACCTGTGTATAGAGTGTAATAGCAGCAAAACTATTTGTTTATAGTTTTATAAACATAATAATTGAATCACTAATATGCACATCATACTTTTGAGTATAGCGATTATTAACCACTTTTATTATATAAATATATTACAATACACACTATTGAATAATATTACTGCAAAAAAACTAAGAAAAAATAATTCGGAGACATGGAAACAATTAGGTAATAATATCTTTGTGGCAACTCCCATCTGTCAACGCGGGTGACGCTGACCGGGTCTGACGACCGCTCTGTCAACGCCCACTTTTTGCCAGACTTCCTCGGTCAATTGCGCCCAAAATATGTCACCTACGATTTTTTTTTTATTTTTTCCGTGCTCAGGGGACACAAATTAACATGTTTAGAAGACGAAAAAAAAATTTTGAATTTTTTTTTTCTTGCGCACAGGGGTGTAAATGTCCCAAGGACCCCTGAGCAGTGTAAGGGTTAAACACTTGGGTTTGGACAGTGAGCAAGCAGCACCCGAAACAAAAGCTGGGCCAGTCACCAAGGAGCCAGAAGAATCACTTTTCCCCTGTAAGACTCCAGTCATGCCAGCACCTGGAGAACCACAGCTGGACTGAGTTAAAGAGGTAAATGCACACCATCTCGACCTGTCCAGCTGAAAGGTATCCATTGCAATGGCCTCGCAGTCGGGGAATGAAGCTTCATAAAGAGGCAGATGATGAGACCATGCTGGAGCGAAGAGATCAACATCCGGGCACCCGTATACGTCAGGCAAAACCAAAGGAAGGAAGGAGCTTCAACTGTCCATTCTGTGGAAAGAGGAAGTATAGTAGATGCATAGGGATGTGCCAATACACATCCTGGAGGTCCAGGGAAATCATCCAAGTGTCCAACTAGAGAGCGAGAATGATTTGGGACAACATAGTCATCCGAAAATAGGGGCACAGTATGCACCAGTTCAATCGAGAAAGATCAAGAATGAACCAGAGGTCCGAACAATCCAGTTTCTGGACTACAAAAAGGTGGACAACCCACTGAAGAGATGTGATCATTTCAACCACTTCTGAATGCAGCTACTCTGAGATGACTCTACGGAGACAAAGAGAGGAAGCCTACCCCGAAAGCCCTAAATCCTCTCAGAAGAGGTAGGAATGCCCAACTTCCCCGCAGGTTACAAGACACGATCTGAAAAAGCCAGAACTCACAAGACTGAGAGCTGGCAAACCGAGCAACCCCTTCCCCCCCTCAACCACCCCATCAATGGGGCGACCCACAAAAGGGCTGGTGCCAATCATAAGAGCCTGCTTTGGAGCAGAATGAACATGGCACTCACCAGATGAAGAGGCCAAAAACAAAGGAAGCGCATCCGAGCCAGTTGCCGGCATCACATAGGACCCACCTCGACCAACCACAGGCAAAGACCTGGCCCTACCAAACCTCTCGGAAAGTTGAGATTGAACCTCTCCTCTTTCCCCTCTGGATACACAAATCGAAAAAAGGATGACAACCAGCCACAGACAAAAACTGGGACACCATGTCCTCAGGGAACAACATAGAACTAAATGGCAAAGCCGAAATAAGAGCCAGGGCCCATACCGAGTCCAAAGACTGGGCCAGCACAACCTGCCGACATTCAGGAAGAGAGAAAAAATATAAAAACCACCTCCTGGAGAATCGGAGCATAAAGTTCAGGATGGCAATTGAAGCCAAAGTCACCAAGATCAAAACCCCCGGAAGAGGAACCTCACTGAGCCCTTCCACATCCTTTAAGAGTCAATCAGAATGTAGCTCCAGGAGGCTGAAAAAATGCACGACAGACTCCAAGTGCTAACGAGCACACAGGTTGTTGACAACCCAAGCAGCCGACAGAAGGAAAATCTGAGCATGTAGATGCACAAGACCCATGTCATGAAGAAGGGCAGAAACTTCTGCTCTTCTTCATGACATGGATCATGAAGAAGGAACTTCTTCTTCTTCTTCTTCTTCACTTGAAGAATTGGAACTACTACTTTGTTCCACTCAGTGGAACAAAGAGGCATCTTCTTGAGGTTATCTTGAGATGATTTCAGGGCTTTAGTGTCCCCGCGGCCCGGTCCTCGACCAGGCCTCCACCCCCAGGAAGCAGCCCGTGACAGCTGACTAACATCCAGGTACCTATTTTACTGCTAGGTAACAGGGGCATAGGGTGAAAGATACTCTGCCCATTGTTTCTCGCCGGCGCCTGGGATCGAACCCAGGACCACAGGATCACAAGTCCAGCGTGCTGTCCGCTCGGCCGACCGGCTCCCCTCAGATTCATCCTTCCGGAGGTTTTCTTCCTCATTGAGGAAGCATGCATTGAGAGATTCAAGAGAACCCCCAGAAACACCTCTAACACAGTTGTCACCTCTCGCCAATCAAGCATGCGGGAACGGCAAATCCCACGAAAAGCCCCAAGGAAAAACAAAGGACAGTCTGCCAGCGAGGATGACACCAGAACTTAGTAACACACCCAATAAGGAGAGGAAGATCTGAACCTAAAAGAGGCTGGATCCATAACCGAGGGGTAAACCAGATCATGCAGGAGGTAAGTGCCAAGGGCCTCTCGAGCCTCCACCAGGGAAACACGGGAGGAAGAAAACCTCCGGAAGGACGAATATGAGGAACTCAAAAGAACCCAGAAATGATAATGAAATTCATACAGAGAAGGGGGTTATGAAAACTTTTCACCCTGCAGCAAAAGACCTTTCTCAGAAGGCACGAGGGCCCACAAATGTTCAAACAGCACACAAGAGCTCCAATCCGAATCTCCCCGAGCCCTGGGAACCACAGAAAAGGGTCCCGGGGAGCTCTCATCCATGCCCACCATGCAGGATAGACACACGGAGTCGAAAGAAAAAGCTACAGAGGAAGGGGTCAGCTGGGAAGACCCAGAAGCTTCAGCAGGCCCTAGAAGCTCAACTGCTTCTGCGTCCATGTCGAAAGGGACCAATGCTGGATCCGCCCAAGGCACATCCCAAGCTAAACCCTGCTCCAAAACTGAAGCCCTCAGATGCATTGGAGCCAAAAACAAGAGGGGAAAGAGAAGGGCACAGCCGACCAACCAGGTAAGGAAGAGATGTGGATGGAACCTAGGTCAAATTGACCAACACCCCCAAATCCAAGTCCCTAAACACAAAATGGTGCAAACATCCAACGGGGCACACAACCTAGACCACTGCAAATTTTAAAACCTGGAATCCAAAATGGTCGCTACCTGAAACTTAGAACTTTACCAGAGGAGTGGAAGATCTGGAGCACTTGGGGAGAACAAGTCCCACATGACTCTTGGTCGTAGGTGTCACCGGCCCCAGCAGCCAGCATGGCGGAGGCAGAATGTATGAACGTCACCAGGTGGCACAAGTGACAAACGACCTTTAAATTCGCTCAAGACAAAGGCGGACTCTGAAGAAGTATCCATAGTAAAATCAAGCAATTAGAGGATTTCTAGGGCACAAAGGGTATGCGCCCAGCAGGAGTCCTGGGCACTGGGAATGCTACACTGGTAGAACCCCTGCAGATAACAGGCAACCTAGCTACCCGAAACCAACAGGAAGGTCATAGGGTAAAACAAGGTGGTTTAGACGCACCCACCTCTGGTAAGCCTAATAAGACAAAACGCAGAACCCTCCAGAAGAAAAAGCCAGGGGCTAGATTCACGAAAGCACTTACGCAAGCACTTACGAACGTGTACATCTTTCCTCAATCTTTGACGGCTTTGGTTACATTTATTAAACAGTATACAAGCATGAAAACTTCCCATTCAACTGTTGTTATTGTTATAAACATTCTCCAGGTGCTTCGGAGCTCATTAACTGTTTAATAATTGGAAACAAAGCCGGCAAAGATTGAGAAAAGATGTACAGGTTCGTAAGTGTTTGCGTAAGTGCTTTCGTGAATCTTGCCCCAGGTTTGAATGTAATGAAATGCCAGTTTGTGGGTGAGCCCGAGAGACTCCCTGAAGCTATGTATCATCACTAAGTGCCATTCTACCTTGTGTCATTAGTTACACAGTTCTTTTTGCCTACTGGGACCACGAGTCAAAACCTGGCCCTCTCAGAGAAGAAGAGAGAGAGCAATGGCCTTTGATTGTTTTACATTTAAAGGATATCATCTTTGCCATCACCAAGGAAAGCACTGAGAAAGCTATGCGAATCAAAACAAACCACGGCCTCGTTTAAAAACAAGAACAAAACCCCCAAAATGCCAAAAGATAACCCCTCCCCCAATAATAGAAGAAACGAACAAAACTTAGTAAAACTAGCCCCCCCCCCCCCCCCCGCTAGTTTATCCCCCCTCCCCCCTCGTCGGGTGGAGGGGTGGAGCGGGCCCAAGGAGACCAGGCCCACCAGCTTCAATTCTTAAACCACTGTGCTGCTCGCCCTCCAAATATGCTCCCCCCCCCCCTCCCACTGTGCGCAGGAAATAAATTCTAGGGATTTTTTTTTTTAATGTGTTAAATATCCTTCCCTGATTACAGAAATGTAAAAACCAGCATTAAATGTAATGAAATGCCATTTTCTGGGTGAGACCCGGAGGCTCCCCGGAGCTCTACCAGCTGATATGCTAATGTCAGATTTTGGCATCAGTCATGTGTATGGAGTTCTAGGGCCCACCAGGGACCACGGCCAGAACCTGGCCCCCTCAGAGAGGCAAGGGGAGCAATAGCCTATAGAAACCCCCGTGTGGTAGGAAGCATTCTATGTCTGCCATCGGCCGGGTCAAGCATCCAGAAAGGTAAGCATTCCAAAACAAACCCCTATTCTGGTTAAAATTGCTACCTAAAGCTGAACTAGTGGATAGAACTCTTCAACAGAAAACAAGGAAACTAGTATGATGTCATACGTCACCGCGCCGCTGTCTGCGCAGCTCACCCCTCCCCGGGAGGGGGAAGGGGGAGCCCCAGACCTCCCACGCCGGCTATCCACCCATCAGTTCTGAGGCTGGATGTCAAAACACGCGAAAAACCGCCGACCGGAGGGAGGGAGGGTTGCTGGGGAGCCTCCGGGTCTCACCCAGAAAATGGCGTTTCATTACATTCAACGCTGGTTTTCTAGGGGGAGCCCCGTCGGCTCCCCGGAGCTAACTCCCCACAGAGGAAGGTCAAAGGGACAGAACCGGGAGGCGGACACCACGCACCCCCCCCCCCCCCCGGAAGCGAGACAACCGGCAGCAAACGCCAACCCAAGGCGCCACACAGCCCCGAAAAGTCCCGGGAACAACACAAGAACAACGAGCAGCAAGGCCCCCGCACAAACACCAAAAATCCATGCCCGAAAGACCGCAAGGCCACATCGCCCAGACGGCAGCAAGAGCAGCGAACCCACAAACGCCACGGGCATGAGGGAAGAACACAGGCAGCTTAGCCGCAAGAACACAGCTGACCACCCGGGACACCATCACCCGCGAACCAGGAAGAACAGAACCGGATCAACGCAAAACACGCTCCGGACCCAAACGCCGTGGCACGCAAACAACAGCGGAGGGCCGCCACTGAACACAAAACACGACACACCCCCGGCCGGACCAACGAAGCACCAACAACCCTTTACCCCTCCAGAACGCAGCAGCCCCACCCCGCGCCAGAAAAGATGGAGACTGCTGCCACCGAACAACCAAAACGCTAAAACCGAAGGCGCAAGAAAACTCAGCGACTCGACCCCCAGAGGCAAAGGCCAAAAGGAAAGAGCCGACGAAAAAACACACCGGAACCGAAGGGGCACTACCAACCGAGGAGAAGACAGAGCACGCTGACCAGAGACCAGGATGGCGCAAGCGGCGCACAAACAGGCCAGAGGTGAAACGACGCACGAGACAGCATACTAATGGTGCAGAAGCAACACCAAGACCGAAAGCAAGCCGAAGCGGCTCCGCCAGCGCTGCACGAAAAGAGGCGACAGTATGTGGCAAGACGACGGCCCCCAACCCCCACCAGAAAACCAAGCCGAGAGTAAACCAACCTAACAGGAGTAACCACCTAAGAAGGAACAGGAAAAGGAAGGACCGCCAAAATACCCCATACTGCCGCCAAGAGAAGCACGCAGGTGGGACACCTACCACGAAGCCACCCGACCACCAACCAGAGGCAAGACCGCGAGGCAGAACATAAGCAGTCCCAACCCGGCCATTCCGAGCCCAGGAAAAGGCGGAGCCGCGGGAAGATCTCGGGCGCGACCACCGAAACCCAAGCGGCACAAGGAGATGGAATGTCTGCTGAACAGAACAACTCCCCAAAGCATGCAAGCCCGCCAGGAGTTCAGAAACGACGGGTCTGACGCGAGACATCGCAAGACCCCCCCCAAAAAAAAAAAACCGGCAGGGCAAGCTAGGAAACCAAAGAAGGCGGAAGGGTCGCCGCCAGAACAGTACCCGAACCAAGGGGTACGAACAACTGCAATAGACCGAGACAAAGAAGCACATCACAAGACACAGGCTGAAAAACGCCCAAGAACACACGCAGAACATCCCTGCTGCAGAGGAGGCAGGAAGAAAGAGCAGAAGCACAAAAAAAAAAACAGGAAAACAACCAGGGGTGGACAATCAGGCAGGGACAGAAAACCCCCACGCAATCCCCAGGCACAAAACAGTAGCAAAGTGCCACACCACAACCGGACACAGGAACAAGGACACGCCACTGTAAAACACGGTACCAATGCACACGTGCCGTAGCAGCAACAGGCACCACCGCAACATGCAACATGTAAATAGCAACTCCCTTCTGCAAAGGCAGAGAAACGGAGCAGGCAGACCCCAGACAGGGCCAACGGAGACACGACAAAACCCAGCAGGCCCAGAAACCTGCACCAGGCGACCGACGGCGGAGAAACCCCGCTCGATACCTGCTGGATGGGGTACTTGGAGCTCTTTTACACCCCAAGCCCGGCCCAAGGCCAGGCTAGACCGGCCAGAGAGTGGCCCACCAGGCAGCTGCTAGGAGCGGCCCGCCGGCCCACAAACCCCCACAACCAGGATGGGCCGGAACTGCTATATGAAAACAGGCTAGTGTGCCCTGGAAGTTCACGGACGAACCAGCAAGAAGGCTTATGCTCGCAAGTAGGTCGTGTAACAACCACAGACCTCTGATGGTAATACAGTGTTCCCCAATTGTGCCTATAGCACCACTGCACTCCACTGGTACTATCCCGCAAGTTCTACCAGATAGGCGGGACCCAAGAGCCAGAGCTCAAACCCTGCAAGCACAGCCAGGAGCCTTACGAGGTGAGTACAGAACCAACCCTACAACCCCCACACCTCACAACATGAAAAAAGGTGGGTCCCCTGAATGACTCTAGCATGGGTTGGACATGCACATGAGGGGGACAGGAAGGGTGAAAAAGGGAGTCACTGGTGTGCGAACAGTCTCAAGTCGTACAAAAATATACCTAAATAAAGAAAGGTATATAAACAACACCGCATCCAGCGCCCAGCCAAAAGATGCCAGACCGCAGAAACTCACCTGGCGAATGGTGGCACGAACTTGACATGACTCAACCGTGCCCAGAAGAACCTGGGAGCACCGCCAGGTGAAGTCGCCAGAGCCGGAACCTGCCGGACCCGCAGGAGAGCAGGGTAGAGGCGAAGGAGGCAGCCCACACCAATGACACAGGGAAAACCGCGGCGTCCTCCCCACAACTGGGAACCAGGACACCCCCGGAGCGAAGGGGCACATACCGCAGCCAGGGAGAAGAACGAGAGGCGAAGCACTGTAGCAAAAAGGGCGCAAAACACCAGCACTGAAACACCGCCCAGACCAAAACAAACTCCACGGCGCATGCGCATGACACGCTGGCCGAACCACACAACCCTCTCTGCGGGAAAGCACCAACCAGGACTACTGCACTAGAAAAGTAGCCAAAAGAGGAAGCAGGAACAATAAAACCCGCCAAAAAAGCAAAGAGAGCCCAAAAAAAGAACCCAACCAGGCGACAAGTAGCCCAACAGGGCGACAAGTAGCCCAACCGGCCCACAAGTAGCCCAACCGGGCCACAAGTAGCCCAAAACGGCGACAAGGACGAGGAGCCGACAGACGTTCCAATAATGCGGGAAGTAGCGAAAAACCTTCCCGAACCCTCGAGAACACAGAAGTCAACACTAGTCCCAAAGGCACACAAAGGCGCAAGCGCACCCGAGATCAGAAGTCACGTAGAACCCCATCGAACGGGGAAACATGACAAAAACACCGTCAGAGGAAGAAGAAATCAATTCTTTTTTCTACAAAGTGATAGGGGTAGGCAGACCAGTAAAGTGGTACATAAAGGCAAACCAACAAAACATTAGAGAGAGGGGGAGTGAAAAATAAGACGAGGGGGAACAAGTTCCTGAAGATTGCATACACCAACATAGATGGAGTAAGATCGAAGATACTGGAGTTAAGTGATGTAATACAGCTGCAGACACCAGACATTGTTGCACTCACGGAGACAAAACTTGAAGATGTTATTTTAAATGAAGACATGTTCCCAAGGGGCTACTCAATTTGGAGACGGGACAGAAAAATTAGGAAAGGCGGTGGCGTTGCTGTGCTGGTGAAAGAACACCTAAAGGTGAACGAAATAATAACTGCCAATCCACAAGAAGTTGACATAATAGGACTAGAGATCTGCCATGAGGATGATAAACTAATGATCATAAATGCATACAGTCCACCGCTAAGAAGCACATGGTCAAAGGAGGAGCTAGATAGTAAAAGAGAAGGTCATATAACAATAATGAGAGAGATTATAGCGAGAGCGGATAACGATAGATCACGACTGTTGATAGTCGGCGACTTCAACTTGAAAGCCATAGACTGGGAAGCATATGAAGCTAAAACAGAAGATTTCTGGACCTGTAAATTTGTAGACCTCATCCTGGAAACATTCTTGTATCAACATGTTAAACAAGCTACGAGGATGAGGGAAGGGGACGTTCCCTCCATGCTAGATTTGATATTTACCAGAAAGGAGAAAGAAATATTTGACATTCAGTACCTTCCTCCCTTGGGTAAAAGTGACCATGTCTTTTTGGGAAAAAAGTATGCAATGCGTTATAATCTGGAAGAAAATATGAAGGTTGATGCAATTGAAAAACCTGACTTTAGGAGAGGACATTATAGCAACCTTAGAAATTTTTTTAGTGGGTATAATTGGACTGACTTGTTGCTAGCCAAGGAAGTGAATGAGATGTATGTCAAGTTTTGTGAAATATATGATGAAGGCACAAAAAAATTTATACCAAAACAGAGAAGCAGAACTAGGAAAAAGGATTGGTTCAACAGAAAGTGCGAGAGGCCCTGCCAGAGACCAAAAGACACAAAAATGAAATCAATACAGGAAGAGGCCAAACCCCCAAACATACCAGCGATGCAAAGATGCGAGAAACAACTACACGGCAGTGAGGAGAGAGGCAGAAAGAAATTTTGAAAAAGGGATTGCTGACAAATGTAAAACAGAACCAGGTCTATTCTATAAATTCATAAACAACAAATTGCAGGTAAAGGATGATATACAGAGGTTGAAAATGGGAAATAGATTCACGGAAAATGAAAATGAAATGTGTGAAACATTAAACGAAAAGTTCCAAAGTGTGTTTGTATAAAATGAAATCTTCAGGGAACCAGATACAATAAGAATTCCAGAGAACAACATAGAGCACATAGAGGTGTCCAGAGACAAAGTGGAAAAAATGCTCAAGGAGCTAAATAAGAACAATGCAGTTGGTCCAGATGGAGTTTCACCATGGGTTCTGAGAGAATGTGCACCTGAGCTCAGCATTCCTCTTCAACTGATTTTTCAGGCATCCCTGTTTACAGGAGTTGTAGCTGATGTGTGGAAAAAGGCTAACATAGTTTCAATCTACAAAAGTGGAAGCAGGGAAGACCGCCTTAATTATAGACCAGTATCATTGACAAGTGTAATAGTCAAAATATTGGAAAAAATAATTAAAACTAAATGGGTAGAACACCTGGAGAGAAATGATATAATAACAGACAGACAGTATGGTTTTCAATCTATAATATCCTGTGTATTGAATTTACTCAGTTTCTATGACCGAGCAACAGAGATATTACAGGAAAGAGATGGTTGGGTTGACTGCATCTATCTGGACCTAAAAAAGGCTTTTGACAGAGTTCCACATAAGTGGTTGTTCTGGAAACTGGAAAATATTGGAGGGGTGACAGGTACGCTTCTAACATAGATGAACAATTTTCTGACTGATAGAAAAATGAGGGCAGTGATCAGAGGCAATGTATCGGACTGGAGAAATGTCACAAGCGGAGTACCACAGGGTTCAGTTCTTGCACCAGTGATGTTTATTGTCTACATAAATGATCTACCAGTTGGTATACAGAATTATATGAACATGTTTGCTGATGATGCTAAGATAATAGGAAGGATAAGAAACTTAGATGATTGTCATGCCCTTCAAGATGACCTGGACAAAATAAGAATATGGAGCACCACCTGGCAAATGGAATTTAATGTTAATAAATGTCATGTTATGGAATGTGGAATAGGAGAACATAGACCTCACACAACCTATATATTATGTGAGAAATCTTTAAAGGATTCTGATAAAGAAAGAGATCTAGGGGTGGTTCTAGATAGAAAACTATCACCTGAGGACCACATAAAGAATATTGTGCAAGGAGCCTATGCTATGCTTTCTAACTTCAGAATTGCTTTTAAATACATGGATGGTGATATACTTAAATACATGGATGGTGATATACTAAAGAAATTGTTCACGACTTTTGTTAGGCCAAAGCTAGAATATGCAGCAGTTGTGTGGTGCCCATATCTTAAGAAGCACAACAAACTGGAAAAGGTGCAAAGACATGCTACTAAGTGGCTCCCAGAACTGAAGGGCAAGAGCTACGAGGAGAGGTTAGAGGCATTAAATATGCCAAAACTAAAAGACAGAAGAAAAAGAGGTGATATGATCACTACATACAAAATAGTAACAGGAATTGATAAAATCGATAGGCAAGATTTCCTGAGACCTGGAACTTCAAGAACAAGAGGTCATAGATTTAACCCTTAAAGTGCGCATCACTTCATATGAAGTGTAAATCGTTTTACCAGTCAACTGCGCTTCACTTCATATGAAGTGTATGGGTACCGCGCACGATTTGAATGGCCCGCGGTGTAGCTGGGGGTCCCATACGCTGCCCAGGGGCTCTAGTAAACAGCGGCCATTTTGAAAAAAAATCCAGCTCACGATCCGATGGCATGGGAGGCCTCAGTTTAGCGAGAGTCACCATGGCGAGCGCACGGTCAAACGCCTCACGGGCACGCACCACTCAGTCCCTCACCCCAGAGCAAATAGCCCACGAATTATTCTCTGAAGGTGAAGAAAGTGTGTTTGACGATTCAGACAACGATGAGGATTATACACAGTTGTCGGGTGATAGTAGCAGCAGCAGTGAAAGTGAGAATGACCGCCATGCCATGGCGAGGCCTATACGCTCTCCCATGCCTCCTCGCCCATTTTCTACCCCAATTCTACCACGACCTCACAGTTCCTGTGGATATTTTCTGTTTGAGGGTGACGAGTCAGAGGGAGGTGACTCCTTTTCTGGGTTTAGTGACTCAGATCAAAGTTTTATTGAGCCTGTGGCTGGTACCAGTGGTGTAACTGGGCGAGAAATTGTCGCGTCAGCAGCATCTCGCCCGGCCAAGCGCCACCGCATGGCACCACATGAGGGACCAAGACCCTCGTGTTCACGTGCACCCACCTCACGTGCACCCACCTCACGTGCACGTAGCCGCCGTGCTTCTCGCAGACGGTATTCAGCTCCTGGTCGCCGGTATGCATCGCTTCCTCGCCGTCTTTCCTCTGCATCTCGCAGGACGCCTGGTGTACTTGAGTGGAGTGATGGTGACGATTTTATTCCTAATATTCCTCACTTTGACGATAAAGATGTAGGGATTACAAACCTTTTCCCTAATCAAGGTGAGGACATAGCTGAGATGGAATATTTTACAGCATTCTATGATGAAC
The DNA here is from genome assembly GCF_040958095.1 of Procambarus clarkii. Taxonomy (NCBI): domain Eukaryota; kingdom Metazoa; phylum Arthropoda; class Malacostraca; order Decapoda; family Cambaridae; genus Procambarus; species Procambarus clarkii. The sequence goes on from NC_091198.1 coordinate 33,602,630, forward strand.
CACTCATGGAATACATTGTACACCAAACGAACCTGCATGCTGCTTACCTGATTGAGAGGGAAATCACAGAATTTTCACGACTGCAGCGTTGGAAAAATACCACAGTGGCGGAAATGTATGTGTTTTTGGCACTCTGTTTGTTGATGAAGCACTGTCACAAACATGCAATAAATGACTATTGGAGCAAGGACAAGACAATACCAACACCTTTATTCGGGAAATATATGTCACGAGACAGGTTTCAGATACTCCTCAGGTGTCTACATTTTGGAAGTGTTCAGGACCGAACACCTGATGATAGACTGTGGCGAGTGAGGCACTACATGAACGATGTTATTGGAAAATTCAGAGATTTTTACGTACCAGCACAGAAGCTGGTGGTTGATGAATCTCTCATACTTTTCAAGGGACGTGTTCCATTCAAACAGTACATTCCCTCAAAACGAAACCGATTTGGCCTGAAATTTTTTGTTCTTTGTGATTGTGAGACAGGATACGTGTTACACATGATTCTGTACTCGGCTAGTGATGTAGACATTCCCGGTAACGACGAACATGGATTCTCGGGGAGTGTAGTGAAGACCATCATGGCTCCGTGGATGAACAAGGGACACATTTTATACACAGATAATTACTATACAAGTCCCTTGCTAGCTCGGTTCTTGCTAGAAAATAGAACCGGATTGGTTGGTACAGTAAAGCCACAACGAAGGGAAATGCCTGTGTTTGACAACGACATTGCAGTTGGTGAGTGTCAGAGAAGGAAAAGTGATAACATTCTGTCAGTTCGGTGGAAAGACAAAAGAGAGGTGAACTTGTTGACAACAATTCATGATGGAACAATGGTGAACAGTGGGAAAGTGAGCCATAAAACAAACGCACCACTATATAAGCCAGACTGTGTTTTAGACTATAATATCAACATGCGGTTGATTGATAAATCAGACATGATGATTGGCACTGCAGAGTGTGTGCGGAAGACATGAAGGTGGACGAAAAAAGTGTTCTTCCATCTTGTGGACATGAGCATGCTGAACTGTTTCAACATGTACCTTGTGAGAACTGGACGTAAGCCCACTTTCCGTGACTTTGTATTTGATGCTGCAATACAGTTATTAGGAAAGTTTGCAAAAGATGTCCCAGGTATTCAGCGGCCCATCATAAACCCACTGTTGCAGCATGCTGGTACTCCACGCCTCGCTCACACTGAAGGCTTCCTAGCACACAAACTTAAGTATTTGCCACCTGGTGTGAAGCGTGCAATAGCCCAACGTGATTGCTTGGTGTGTAAAACAACGACACGTAGAGACAAGAAACGGAAGCTTGTGCAAACATGGTGTGAAACGTGTGGTATCCCATTATGTGCTGTCGACTGCTTCAATGACTACCACAGTCTAGAAATCTTCTAAGTGTGCTTCAAAGTGTGTATAGCGTGTGCGAGTGTGTAAATATGTAAACATATAAGCAGATAGCGTGTGCGTGTGTGTAAATATATAAAAATATAAGCAGAACATACAATATAATAGACTGTAATGACATATTATATTGCCGTAATTGAAAACATTTGTGTGCGCCTGTGTATACTCAAATATGCAACAATTATTGATACAAAATATGTTCAAACAGTATTTGAAACACAATTAGTGAAAAAAAATTAGATAAAATGCGCTTAGACATTGTAAATAAATAGCGCAAAAATATATTTGTGGCAACTCTGGCTGTTTGAGGACCGCGCGCAACACCTTCCGGGCGTGTACTGCATGAGCGAACATGCAGATTGTGACGTCATCACCGAGCTTCTCGGCTCTATTGCAACAAAAGTAAGTACAATAAAAAATTTTTTTTATTTTTCCCGTGATCAGTGAACAGAACTTAACAGATTATCAAAATGACATGCGCCTGTGTGGATAGCAGGATATTAGACCCCGAGCATGTTAAGGGTTAAACTAGCTAAACACAGATGCAGAAGAAATATAAGAAAATTCACCTTCGCAAATAGTGGTAGACGGTTGGAACAAGTTAAGTGAGAAGGTGGTGGAGGCCAAGACCGTCAGTAGTTTCAAAGCATTATATGACAAAGAGTGCTGGGAAGACGGGACACCACGAGCGTAGCTCTCATCCTGTAACTACACTTAGGTAATTACACTTAGGTAATTAATTATTGTGTCCTTCCATCACATTAGGCGAGAGCCAGGTAAAATGCCGGCATCTATGAGGATGTGAGCATATCTGTTTGTCTCTGTCAAGATGGTTCATGAATTTATTATCAAAATATGCCAAGAAATAGTCTATTTCAACCATATCATCACCTGTATATGGGAATAATGGTCTCACACCAACATCGGTACCAGCAAAAGTTGGTATTTGTGGAACAAATCTGGCACAATCCTCCCACACCCGCACACTCGAGGGTTTGGTTTTGGAGCCAACACCACGGCCAACACCCCCACCACGAGCACCAAAAACATGGCTCCGTCATCTTGTGCTAGAACTGCGTTTAAGTATGGAAGGAGATGAGGATGTTCTGCATATCGTAGGCCTACCACGAACGCCTGATGTAGAGGGAACACTGTCGTCATTGTCCTCTAGCTACGTGACATGCTGCCGCTTGCTGCGGCATGTTGCTGGGGCAGTAAAACCCCGCATAGTAACACCCTCACTGCTCATACCTGGGTCGACAACATTACTTGTATCGGAGTCTATGTCACTGAAGCCCGAGAATGACTCATCACAAGTACTATCACTGAATAAACTTGCATCAGGGGACAAGGGAGGGTGGCTGAGCAGACAGCACGCTGGACATGTGATCCTGTGGTCCCGGGTTCGATTCCCGGCGCCGGCGAGAAACAATGGGCAGAGTTTCTTTCACCCTGATGCTCCTGTTACCTAGCAGTAAATAGGTACCTGGGAGTTAGTCAGCTGTCACGGGTTGCTTCCTGGGGGGGCTAGGTGGAGAAAAAAAATAGTAGTTAGTAACAGTTGAGAGGCGGGCCGAAAGAACAGAGCTCAACCCCTGCAAGCACAACTAGGTGAATACAATTAGGTGAATACACGTGGTGGTGGGGACTGTAACGGTGTTGATCGTGAAGAGTCACACATGGTTGCTTCTTTGAAACTGAGGCTCCCCACAACCCTGGGGCATACTGGGATGCTTTTCAAAATGGCGGACGATCATTGGGGGACCAACGGCATCCATTTTTGTACCCACGTCACCGCGTGCCAGTTTTGATTGGTACGCTATAAATGTAAGATCCCGGAGGCGCGTCGCACACTTTCCACCCCCCTCTCTTTCCCCGGTCGAGTGCCTGTAGGAGCGTTGCGCAGTTCAGTGGTTAACACTTTCGCGCCCCCTTCGATGGTAAAAAAAAAAGCGGTATGTGCGCGCGGCGTTTTTGCTGAGTAAGCGTAAAAACAAAAATGTGTATACTCTTTTTACTCTCCTTACCTTAGTTCTTGAGCTACGTATTTCATTTTGGTACCAACGTGTTCGCAATAAAATTCTCTAGAAGAACATCAGTAAAAAAAGTCACGAAACGTATAGGGATACCAGCACCAAATAAATAACTACGAAGATGACTCGCTGTGAGCGCCCAACAGCAACAAAATGTTTTTACTCTTGGGATTGTTATCACCTCCACACTTGTCCTACAGCCTTAATTTTGGTATCAATGGACTCGCAATGAAATTCCCAACACGGTGATATGAATATAAGCGTAGAATAATGATTGCGGCCCGCCCGCAAGAGTGTGGGAAGTGGTGAAATTGTTACCCGGTATCGGTGACGGGACGACGCACGGCGCTTTGAAAGTTTATACTTATTTCACTCTCATGACATTAATTTTCTATGTACGTCATTCATTTTTGTGTCAATGTGTTCGCAATAGAATGTTCTATGAGCCCGTAGGTAAAAAAGATCAACAAAGCGTAAGATAGAATAGCGCCAAATATAAAACAATGCTGGAACATATCAGTGAGCGTCAAACACACACGAAATGTTTTTACTTTTGTTATGTTTGTCAAGTTTATACTTGTTGCACACAGTTATTTTTGGTTGTACATTGATCGGAATAAAATTCCCTAAACAGACATATGCATATAATACATGATATGGGGGAAGCATTACCAGTATAAACGGCTAAAGTCACCCACCTGCAACCCGTTTGGGACATAATACCATTTGATCGAAGTGGTCCACACCTTTCATGAACTTATTGTACCATGCAGCTTAGTGGTGAGAAAGAGAGCCTCATGGCGCGCAGTTTGAAACAAACCCAAAGTAAATCGGATAAAAATTGAATTTTATACAAATATTTTAAAAGAGGACATAACTTTATGTCCACCATGCGGGAGCGGTTAGCGAAACAGGACTCCTCGGTGCGTCCTGATCCCGCGAAAGTGTTAATGAGAAACACCCCTGACCTGGGGAAGGGAGGGTGTCAGGGAGCCTCCGGGGCTCACCAAGAAACTGGGTTTCATAACATTCAATGCTGCTTTTCTGTTGAGGGGCCCCTGTTGACTCCCCGAGGCTAACTACCTACAGAAAAGGACAAAATGGGAAACTTACCAGGGAGGCAAGCAAAAACAAAGCCTTCCAAAAACAATATCGAACTAAAGGGACCACAGTAAACCAAGCAGAAGAAAAAAAAGAATGAACCCTGTCCAAAAACCAGGCAGGCTCAGGTGGTACATGAGCAGGAAGGAGGTGAAAGAAAGCATGTGAAAGATTGCGCAACAGAGTCAAAGTAAAGTCATCCCTGATCGCAAGCAGAAGCGGCTCTGCCAACACCGCATGATGAGAAGCGACAGTATTAGGCATAAGATGTTTATCAAGGAAAAGCCAAGAAAGAAAAGACAAAACCACCTGGTCGGAAACTGCAGGACAGCGGCAATGGGGGGAAACGACGAGAAGATCGCCAAGAAACTTCATACTGTCCTTGAGGAAATGATCATAGATGGGACACCTATAGTCATTGCATTTTTCCATCGCGGGAAAAATTTCACAGGAAACTGTGACCTGTTGGTCACATCTCTCATAAATTGTTTAAGGCAACATGCAGAAAGCAAAATGCTGCTGTTTGTATTATTTAATATATAACATAAATAATATATTTTATTTATAAATAATATAAATGGTGTCTGCTTCTTTAACCGCATAAAGAGGCAGACACCAAGATCATGCTGTCGCGAAGAGGTCAACTTCCGGGAGCCCTAGTGTCCAGCAAAACCAGTGGAAGGAAGCTTCCATTCACCTGGACTGTATGGGTCTCGAACCGTGGACCTGACGCGAGTGAGGCCGTAGAACTAACATGAAGCAACGAAGGAAGCTTTGTTAACAGTCCATTCCATGGAAAGAGAAAGGAAGCAAGACAGACCATCAACCAAGATGTAGGACACTCCCTGCACACCAATGGCACAGAGATGAGAACCCTGAGAACTCAGCAGAAGAGCTACCTGAAGCAACCAGCCCCGAAAGAGTCAAGGACCGAAGAGACATCCCGGCCCAGTCGAGACAAGGAACCATGGGGAACAGGCTGAATTGAGCCGGATCACCGAGCGCAGAAGAATCCGAACACTCTGCAGCACCCACCACACCACCACACACTCCTGCACCATGCTGAGAGGCCAACAACCCTGGCCAGAATGGAGAGCACAGGTCACAAAGCACAACAACAGCCGAGACAGCCATGAATACATTGTGCGAGGGAAGAGGAGAACCCCTAAAACCCCGAAGAGGAAGCCGATGATGCAGCAACCGGCACAGGGACACTGGAGTCCGAACCCAGCTCAAAACGAATCAAACGCACCCACTCGAAGACTACTCGACAGAGAAAAAAGGAGAGACCAGCCCTACCAAACCCGAACCCCCCCCCCCATCAAAAGAGGGTGGAATGCCCAATGCCACACGAGAAAATAAAAAATACCTACAAATCATGGGACTAAACTCGGGCATAGAATGCCAGCCTCCCCCCAACCGCCCAAATCCAAACAGAGCAAGCACAGTGCCAACCAACTGGAAAAGCAGCTGGGGAAAACACATATGAACTGGCTGCTGGCACCATAGAAGACCCACCTTGATTAACCACTGTGCTGCGCCATCTGAGAAATCTCGTTCCGAGAGTTGAACTATTTTTTTTAATTAGGCTATTTTTAATGTTTTTTAATGTTTTCATCACTCTTTGTGTTTTGAAAGAAAATGGTTGGGTTTGGAAATATTTTGACATTAACTTTACCTGAATATTTATAAAAACAACAAAACTATGTCCTTAACAATTGCACTATGAAGTTTTTTCCAAAAACAGGTGCGCTGTGCAGGGGGTTAACAGCTAATGAAGCCCTAGACCAACTTCTCTGGGAAGATCAAGACCCCCTCCCCCACTCCCCAGACACAATAACTTATAAACAGCACAGAAAACTGAGCAATACTGTCCTCAGGAAAGAGCAGGGAACAAAAGAAAGCAGCAGGCTCTTTTTGAAGCAGAAAGAAGAGCCAAAGTTCACGCTAAGTCCAAAGAAGGTGCCAGCACAGTCTACCAACACGCAAGACGGGGAAGTGAAAAATGAGAGAGCACAACAGAAGTCAAGTGTGACCGGACCCGAAAACAGCAGCAGCCAAGATAGCTGAAAGAAGGGGAACCCGAGCAAGTAGTCGGACCAGGCCCACGGCATGGAGAATAGGGGTGAAGAGGCACACCAACATGCCTGGAGAGAAGAAGATCCATCCCAAGAAAAACCAGCAACAAAGGAGACACCTCTTGCCAATCAAGCATATGGGTATAGCAAAACCGTGCCAGGTTCATAGGGTAACAGGACAGTCTGCTAGCCAGGAAGACACTGGACCCTCAGAATGCACCCAAGGAGGGTAAGAGAACCCAAACTCTCAGGAGGCCGGATCGATGGCCGAAAGAACAAACCCAAGGTACCTAAAGGCTCCCGAAAGGCCTAACCTAAGGCGCATAATGGTCCCCCCCAGAAGGACAAACCCAAGGTACCTAAAGGCTCCCGAAAGGCCTAACCTAAGGCGTATAATGGTCCCCCCAGAAGGACAAACCCAAGGTGCCTAAAGGCCCTCCAGAAATGAACCTCCGATGAATGTCATGGAAAACGGGCAACTAGGGGAGAAACGTCAGAGTGCCCATGTGCTAATAGAATATCTAGTCACGCAACTCCCACATGCCCCACCAGCCAAAAACACTCCCAACCCCAAGGAAGACGGACAGTCACAGACTACTAGCCTACTGTAATATCGAGGACCACCCTAAAAGCGAGGAGGCACCCTAAAAGCAAAGGAGGCCCCCCCCCTAAAGGGAGCGTATACTGAATGCCCCAGGGAAGGTATCCCGAATGCCCCAGGGAAGGTATCCCTGACCATGCAAGGGTAGTATTGAAAGAGCGCACAGGGAAGAGAACCCTGAGCTCATGCAGCTCTAAGTACACTAAACTCGTAGTTCACAATATGCAGAAGCAAATAAACAGCCTCAGAGCGAGGTTGCCAGTACCGAAATTAGGTACGCAACTGGGTTTCTTATTGCCTAAACGGAGTCAAAAGTAGTGCACGTAAACAGTTGGAATGCAATTGGGCTCCATATAAAACCAAAGCAGGCTACAAACCCCAACCAGGCAACCCTGTCTCAAAGGCCATAAGCAACCACTTAGCTGACGAAGGTTACTGGAGCCAGAGTGACTGACGACCACACCCAGGCACACATTAGCTAGAACTGAGGTTGTAATGATCCGGTTGACCCAGTACGCCTCCCTCCTATCCCCAAATGAGGGAAATGACGTGGGGTCTATTAGCAGGAGATAATTTCATAAAACCTTTGGTGGTTTGTTTTCATTATTCGAGGGAGGTCTTCTGGCAGTTTTAATCATGCAGTTGCATGATTAAACTTTAAATGTAAAGCTTCATAGCCTATCTCTCCCTGCAGCTCTTCTGAGGGGGCCAGGTTTTGGCTCGTGGTCCCCGGTAAGCCAATATAACTCCGCAACTGATGGCACCTGGTAGTATGGCACTGATCAGTGTATGATAGCTTCCAGGAGCCAACAGGGCTTCCCCAAAAATAAACATTTTAAATGCTTAACAAATGCAGTATTACATACCTGTGCAGGTTGTGGCACAGTAGTAACAAAGAGATTATCCAACTTGTGATCACGAGGATAAAGTCTAAGCTCATCAGTATTAGCAGGGATGTTGTATGCACCCAACACCAACCAATTTGATTGCCACCACAACAGCCCTCCTGTTACCACAAAGTCACGCTCTTGACTCTCATTTCCAAAAAGATGCCAGCGTCGTAACCGCAATGAATAATGTGCTACACCATTGCGTCCAGCCACACCTACAAGCTCACCACCTTCATCAACACACGTGTACTGAAATAGGAATCACATTTGTTGTGGTGAGTATCATTCCCCAGACTTTCACAATTCTGGTGGGTCAATAATATTTTGTAACCACATAAAATTAATTTTCACTAAAACTCATGCAAATAAGCAGACGACGAGTTACAATAACATGGCTGAAGATATGACGACTAAACCATACACCAGAAGTTGAAGAGACGATGACGTTTCTGTCCATCCTGGACCCTAATCAAGTCGAGTGTCCATAATCGACTTGATAATGGTCCACGACGGACCAAGACGTCGTCATCACTCCATCTTCTTGTGCTAATAAAATGTACTAGTATTGTTCATATATTTCCACATATAAAGAGTGTTACACAAATAACTTGAATATAAATAAAATATATGTGGTAGATTTAAGAAATGACATTATCCCATGTTTTGTATGACCCCATGTTTGTATTTGCTAGCCATCATGCTGAAAGAATACGTGAAATATTAACTTCCATCAAAAGTGCCTCTGAATTGTAATAATAATGTATCGATAACAGGTTGGAATATAATTTGTGTTAACAAAAACATTATTTAGGGACATTTGTAAATAATGTTAAGGTACATGCCAAACAGTATACAGATACAGTCCTGTAATCTGGGTATAATGTTTATTGTTATGAGTATGTGGTGCTTGCAGGTATGTGGAGCCAGGCAAAGATATACTTGTCTGGCCATGTGGTATGACCTTCAGTCCAGATAATGGCATGCACAGTCTTTTTCAATTGGTGAATTTTAATACATTTTGATTAGTACCATAATGTTGTATGTGCAATTATTAAAAGGGTGCAATTTAAAAAACCAGCGTTGAATGTAATGAAACGCCATTTTCTGGGTGAGTCCCGGAGGCTCCCCGGAGCTATCCCAGGCTGATATGTTTATGTCAGACTTTGGCATCAGTCATGTGTATGGAGTTCTTAGGCCTACCGGGGACCACGGCCAGAACCGGGCCCCCTCAGAGAGGCAAGGGAAGCAATGGCCTATAGAAGCCCCCATGTAGTTGGAAGCATTCTATGTCTGCCATCGACCGGAACAGGCACCCAGAAAGGTAAGCGCCCCAAAACAAACCCCTATTCTGGTTAAAATTGCTACCAAAAACCGAACTAGTGGATAGAACTCCCCAACCGAAAACAAGCAAACTAGTGTGACGTCACACACCGCCGCGCCGCTGTCTGCGCAGCTCCCCCCTCCCCGGGAGGGGGAAGGGGGAGCCCCAGACCCCCCGCGCCGGCTACCCACACCTCAGTTCTTGAGGCTGGATGTCAAAAACGCGAAAAAACGCCGACCGGAGGGAGGGAGGGATGCCGGGGAGCCTCCGGGACTCACCCAGAAAATGGCGTTTCATTACATTCAACGCTGGTTTTCTGGGGGGAGCCCCGTCGGCTCCCCGGAGCTAACTACCCACAGACAGAAAAAAGAGGGACTTACCCGGGAGGCGGTCATCGCTCACTCCTCAACTTGAAGCCGAGACAACTGGCTGCAACCGCCGACCCCAAGCAACACAGGCCCGACAAGGCCCAGGGACATTCACAAGGTAACGAGCAGCCAGGACCCTGTTCGACCGCCAAAATCCCCGCGCCCGAATATCAGACCAAGACATATTCCCAAAGACGGCAGCAAGAGCCGCGAACTTACGAACGTCATGGGCACGGGGATAGACCGCAGGCTGGCTGGACCTAATAACCCTGCGGACGACCTGAGAGACCCGAACCCGCGAACAGGGAAGAAGGGAAACCGGATCAACCCACAGCGCGTCCCCGGACACAGAAGCTGTGGCGCGCAAATAACGGCGAAGCGCCGCAACCGGACACAAAACATGATGCACCCCCGGCCTGACCAACCAAGCATCAACCACCCATGGACCCCTCCGGAACGCAGCAGTCTCATTCTTTGCCAGAAAAGAAGGAGACGGCTGCAAACGAACAAAACAATCACCACGACCAAAAGAGCAGAAACCCCTGCGCCGGAGGAGAGCATGAAGCTTCCCTACCCGACCCCCAGAGGCCAAAGCCAACAAGAAAAGTGCCTTGGAAAAACAATCCTGGACCGAAGGGGCCACAACAAAACGAGGAGATGAAAGGAAAGCGAGCACTCTGTCCAAAGACCAGGACGGCTCAGGCGACGCATGAGCAGGCCGGAGGTGAAACAATGCACGAGACAGCTTGCGAAACGGCGCAGACGTAACATCGATACCGAAAGCAAGCTGAAGCGGCTCCGCCAGCGCCGCACGATACGAAGCGACAGTGTTAGGCATAAGATGATGGTCCTGAAACAACCACGAGAGGAAGGACAAGACCACCCGAACAGACAAGGAGCTAACACGACGAAGACGCAGAAAGAAACGGAAGGACCACCAGGAAACTTCATACTGCCGCCGAGAAGAAGCCCTCAGGTGGACACCAACAAGGAGGCCACCTGATCACCATAGAGATGATGATAGACTCGAGTAAAAAAAAACCATATGCGAAGACTCAAGGAGAAGATCGAACCAGCCACGTGACATACCGGCCCGATCTGCTGAAAGAGGCGGAGCCGCGGGAAAACCCTCGGGTTCGGACACCGAGCAACCAGCGCCTGAAACCAAGGCTGGGCCGGCCACCAAGGGGCCAGAAGGACAACTCTCCCCTGGTAAGTCTCTAAGCGAGTCAGGACCTGGAGCAACAGCCGAACCGGGGGAAAGAGGTACAGGAACCCCCACCTCGACCAGTCTAGCCGAAAGGCATCGACCCCGACACCCTCGCGATCGGGGAAGGGCGCCGCATAAACGGGAAGACGCCGCGACCACGCCGACGCGAAGAGGTCCACTTCGGGGCGCCAGAACGTCTGGCAAAGCCAACAGAAGGACTCGTCGTCGACCATCCACTCCGTGGAGAGGGGAACGAAGTGAGCCAGGGCTTCGGCCAAGACGTTGGACACGCCCCGTACGTGAACCGCCAGGAGAGCCAAACCCCGAGAACTCAGCAGACGAGTCACCCGAAGCGACCAACCCCAAAGAGACAAGTACCGCATCAAACCCCCGCGGTTCAGGCAATGAACCACAGGAGAGCAGTCCGAATGGAGCCGAATCGTCGATCCGCGGGCCACCCGAATCCTCCCCAGAGCAAACCACACTGCCGTGAACTCCCGCACCGTGCTGTGAGCTCGACGGAAGGACGGATCCCAACGCCCCTGGCCGGCCTGGTGAGCACTGGTCACAAAACCCCAACCGCGAGACGACGCATCCGTGTACACATCGAGCGAGGGCTCGGGTAGGCGCCAAGGTACTGAACCCCGAAAAACCTGAAGAGGAAGCCGGTGACGCAGCAACTGATGCAAGGCCCCCGGGGGTCGAACTCTGCGATCGCGAGAGAGGCGGAAGGGGGAACCCCGAAGGAACCAGAACAGCCGTCAAAGCCAAACCCGACCCGGCGGGTAGACCACCATCGCGAAGTTCAGGCTCCCGTACAGCCCCTCGAGCAACCGCCGGGTGACCCGAGGGCCCTCCAGAAACAGACGAAGGCGGGACCGCAGCCGCAGGAGAGACTCCGAAGGAAGAGACAAGGAGGCGGTTCGAGAGTCCCAAACGAGACCCAGCCAAGTCCGAACCTGAGGGGGAACCAGATGGGACTTCCTCCAGTTCACCAAGAACCCGAAATCGGCGAGCTGGGAAAGAACCAAATCCCTGGCTAGCAAGCAAGCTGACTGGCTGGGAGCCCAAACCAGCCAGTCGTCGAGGTAGGCCAACACCCGAACACCTAGGAGACGCAAACGAGCCACCACAACCCGTGTAAGGCGCGTGAACACGCGAGGTGCCAGGTTCAACCCGAACGGGAGACAACGAAAGCGGTAACTCAGACGCCCCACAACAAAACCGAGCCAGTCCCTGAACCGCGGATGAATCGGGACATGCCAATAAGCGTCCCGGAGGTCCAGGGACACCATCCAAGCTCCCGGCTCCAAGAGGAGCCGAACCTGAGACAGCGTAGCCATCCGAAAGGAGGGGCAATGAACCCAGGGGTTCAGACGGGACAAGTCCAGAATGAACCGCAGGTCCGCGCAGTCCCGTTTCGGAACCGGAAACAGGCGGGAAACCCATCTGAGGGACGACGTCGTTTCGACGACGCCCAAGCGTACCCACTCCAAGACGACTCGACAGAGCGCAGGGGAAGAAACCTGCCCTGCCAGCCCCGACCCCCCAAAGGGGGGAGGGGCCACCCAACGCCACCGCAGGCCGCGAGACACGACCCGAAAGGCCCACGAATTGTGGGACCAGGCGCAGGCGAACAGCACAAGCCGCCCCCCCATCGCCCCGTCAAGGGGGCAAACCGCGAAAGGGCCAGCGACCCTTACGAGACCCAGAACCCCGCACAGTGCGAACACCGCGCCGACCAGACGAGGGAGGGTCCGCAGGAGGAGCCAACCCCAAACCTGACACCAGAGGCCTACCACGACGAGAGGAACCCCGAGCCCTGGCACGACCTTTCTGGAAAGACCCACCCCGGGACCCCCGGAAAACCAACAAGTCCGACATCGGACGACAAGCCGCCGACGCTGCCTGAATAAACTGCGTCACGGCCGACTCCCCAAACAGGAGAGGACAAAAAGGTGAAGAACGCCTAAGAGCCAGAGCCCAAGCAGAATCCACAGAGGAACCCAGCACCGCCTGCCGACACGCGAGACGGGAAGCATAAAACAGGGAAACCGCATCCCGCAAAATCGGCGTGAACAGCTTCAACAAGGCAGCCGACGAACGCGCAGCCGAGGACAAGGTGCCGGACCCCGGGACGGACCCAAGCGTCCCCACATCCTCCATGAGCCAATCCAAAGACAGCTCCAGGAGGGAAAAGAACCGCAAGGCCGAACACAAAAGGCCCCGGGCGCCCAAGTCCTCCGCAACGAGCGCCGCCGAAAGGGAGGGAACCTGCACATGGAGCTGAATAACGCCCACATCGCGGGGAAGGGCAGGGGCAAACAAGCACTCATTCAGCTACTCAAGTTCGCCCCCCAGGAAAACCTGAAGCACCGTGGAAGCTTCCCGCCACTCCAGCGTGCAGGAACGACAGAAGGAATGCCAGGAATCCAGACCAAACAAGGGGCAGTCTGCTAGCCAGGACGACTCCAGAACCTCGTACCGGAGCCAGAAAGGGAACGAAGTCCCAAACCTGAATGTGGACGGATCCATTTCCGAGGCATAATCCGGGTCACGCAGGAGGTAAGCCGCAAAGGCCGCTCGCACCACACCAGGTTGGATGCAATAAGCCGAAAACCTCCGGAAGGACGGAACAGACGTACCCGGGGGAACACGGAACCGACGTACCCGGGGGAACATGGAACCGAACCCGGGGAGAGGCCGACACCAAATCCAACTCGTATGCAGAGGGGGGAAAAGAAAACCCCACTCCTTGTAACAATAAGCCCCGCTCAGTGGGAAGAAAAACCCAGGCGGGGTCCAGCGGCCCCCAAGTCAGCCCCTCCCCAGCCTCGAGGTCCGTCACCACAGGACCCGAGGCCGAGTCCTCTCCCCAAGCCCCGACCCCACAAGACACGGACAGAGCAGCCGGAAAAGCTGGAGGAAGGGGGGCCCACTGGTCAGACCCTGAAGCTTCGGCCGGGAGACAAGACTCGAATGCCTCTGCCGCCCCCCCGGAAGGGGCAACCCCCAAAGCTGCCCGAGTCTCGAGATCAAGTAACCCCTGCTCCGAGTCCGAAACCCTCAGACGCTTCGGGGCCGGAAGCAGGGGCGGGGGACCAGAACGAACAGAAGGGGAAGGACGAGGAGGTGCGGACTGAACCAGGATCGAAGCAACCCCCACCCCCAAGTCCGGGTCTCGAAAAGCAAAGCGGGGCAGCCCGCCCGCAAAGCCCCGGGGCATCCGGGGAAGCAACCAACCGAGCGCGTTGCAACAGACGAAACCTAGACTGCAACGCACGCGCCGCCTGTACCTGAATAGAATCATCAGAGGATTGGGTAAATTGAGTCACAAGCAAGCAGCAACACTCACAGGGCTCAGGGTCGAAAGTATCACCGACCCAACAGGCAGCGTGGCAGAGGCAAAAACAATGAGGGTCACCCTGAGACAAGGGGACCGAGCAACCCTCAAACTCGCACACAGCGAGTGGGGACTCCGGGGTCACATCCATCGGACCCACGCGCCACCTAGGGGATTCCCAGGGTCCTGAGCGTTTACTTTAAGAGGACTCGTGCTCAGGTAGTCCCAGGCAGGGTGCTGCAAACCGGCGCCCAAAACTACCAAGCAAACTTCTAAAGCTGAACCCCAGGGACGTGTACACTCACGGGGACCTAGCAGGGGGCGCCACCGAGGAGAACAGTGGAAGGGTAAAAACAAACTGAATAAAATGACTACTCTTCCGTGGTAAGACTCCAACTGAGCCAGAACCAGAAGCAACAGCTGGACTAGGGGAAAGAGGTACAGGTAACCTCACCTCGACCAGTCCTGCTGAAAGACATCCATCGTGAATGCTCTGAGGTCGGGGAAGGGCGCCACATATATCGGGAGATGCCTCGACCAAGCCGATGCGAAGAAATCCACCTCCAGGAGCTCGTACGTTTGGCAGAGCCAACTGAAGGTGTCGGTATCGACCGTCCATTCTGTGGACAGGGAAATGAACAGACACAGGCCATCCACTAGGATGTTGAGACACTCCTCAGATATGAACCATACAGAGAGCCAAACCCTGAGAAACCAGCAGATGAGCCACTCGAAGTGACCAGTCCCAAAGAGGCAAGGACCGAAGAGAACCCCCGCAGGTTCCGGCAATGAACCAGTGGAGAACAGTCTGAATGGAGCCAATTGGTCGAACCACCGAGCGACCTGAACCTTCCGAAGCAACAGCCAGACCGTTGCGAACTCCCTCATCGTGCTGTGAGTCTGACGGAAAGACGGACCCCACCGCCCCTGGCCGGCCTGGTGAGCACTGGTCACAAAGCCCCAGTCAAGAGATGACGCGTCTGTGAACACATCGAGCAAGGGCTCGGGTAGGTGCCAAGGCACTGAACCCTGAAAAACCCTTAGAGGAAGCAGAAGACGCAGCAACTGATGCAAGGGCCCCCTGGAGGCGGAACCCAGTAATCGCGAGCGAGGCAGAAGAGGTATCCCCGAAGGAACCAGAACAGACGCCAAAGCCAAGCCCGACCCAGCTGGTAAACCAGTACAGCTAAGTCAAGACTTCCTCACAACTGCTCGAGTAACCACTGAGTGACCCGGGAACCTCCAGAAATAGCTGAAGGCAGGACCGCAGCCACAGCAATGCCTCCGGAGGGAGAGACATGGAAGCAGTCCAAGAATTTCAAACAAGACCCAGCCAGGTCTGAACCTGGGACGGAACCAGATGGGACTTCCTCCAGTTCACCAGGAACCCGAACCCAGCAAGCTAGGAGAGAACCACATCCCTGGCGAGCAGACAAGTGGACCAGCTGGAAGCCCTAACCAGCCATTCATCGAGGTAGGCCAGAACCTGAACCCCTAGCAGATGCAGACAGGTCACCAGGACCCGGAGGTCCAGGGACACCATCCAGGCACCTGGCTCCAACAAAAGCCAGACCTGAGACAGAGTTGTCGTTACGGCCTCTTGAGCCAATAACCGGGTTCTTTCTGCGTAATGTGTCTTAGAGCCTCGAAACAGTGGATTGGAACTCCCACTAAGAAAAACAAGGAAACAAGCAAATCAGCATCAACCTGTCGTGTCGCTCGTTCGCGCTGCCACGTGTGTCCGAAATACCAGACGCGAAGAGTAGATCGAACCATCAAGGTACCGTATCGTTTTGATCTGCTGAAAGAGGCCAAGTCTCTTTCTCTTTCTGAAGTCTGACACCTTCAACCCTCCGGGTTGAAGGTGTCAGACTTTGTATCAGCGACCCAACAAACAGCATGAAGAAGGCAAAATAGGTGATCGTCACCCTGAGACAAGGGAAATGAACAATCTACAAACTGGAACAAGGCTAAATGGGACTCGGAAGACATAGTGTGAGTCACCCAAGCCCTGACGTGGGTTTCCAGGGGCCTGCATGGGGATCTGTCTCTACAGGAAGCCCATGAAGTGAGGCTGCCAAAGCCAGTTGAACCCAATTTATGTACCGGGCAAACTAACCCCCTGTGTAGGGAGCAGCCTCGGGGGCAGAGAGGAGAACCACCAAATAAAGGAAACCTAGGCATACCTAATGGGAAGCTAGGCTGCCCTCCACCAGGCAGGAAAATCTAAAAAGAAACTAAACTCCGTAAGTGCCCCACTACAACAGGAGGCCAGCGAGAGGCATGGTGCTGCACAGCAGCACCGTGCATCCCAACCAGCAAAAAAACACTTCCTACCCAGGGCCAAATGATAGTACCATAGACCCAAGCTGACCCCAAGGGCGAGGCAGAAACCAAGCGACAGCTACCCCCTACGAGGATGAGACCCGGAAGCTCCAGGGAAGAGAATCCTGATTAAGTACCAAGGGAAGTACTTACTAGGCACCTAGGGTGGCTAAGCGCATGCAGCCCAAGTACTTGTAGCTCTTGGCCAATGCTCCAACACACAGCAGGCACCACCACTAGAGCAAAAATCCTGACAGGCAATCGAGGCCAGATTAGACTTCCACCCCAGTCAGCTTCAGTCGACAAGGTGATGGGCCGACGGCCGGTTTGGTGGGGCGCGAATGAGCGGCGCATCAGGTTGATGACAATTTGCTTGTTTCCTTGTTTTTCTTAGGGGCAGTTCTTAGCCTCTGTTTCGGTATCCGGTGTCAATTTTCAACCAGACGGGGTTTGTTTTGGGGCGCCTACCTTTCTGGGTGTCCAACACCAGTCGATGGCAAACATGAATATACTGTACTCTCAAAGAATGGAGTTTTCATAGGCCACTGTTTCCTTCGCCTCTCTGAGGGAACCAGGTTCTGGCTCGTGGTTCCCAGAAGGCATGACAACTCCATATGACTCAAGTCCCAGACTAACATAGCTAATATCAGTCCCATAGCCCCAGGGAGTCGATGGGGCTCCCCTCAGAAAGAGGCAATGTATCAGACTGGAGGAATGTCCAGAGTGGAGTACCACAGGATTCACTTCTTGCACCAGTAATGCTCACTGTCTGCATTAAGGATCTACCAGAAGAAATACATAATTATATGAATGTATTTGCTGATGATGCAAAGATATTAGGGAAGATAAAAACTTAGACAACTGTCATGCCCTTCAAGAACACCTGGGCAAAATAAGTGTATGAAGCAACACTTGACAAATAGAATTTAATGTACATAAATGCCACATTATGGAATGTGGCATATGAGAAAATAGGCCACATACAACATACAAGATATGTGAAATACTTCAACAAATTTTGATAAAGATCTAGGGGTGGTTCCAGATTTTCACTCGAGGACAACATAACAAACTTTGTAGGAGCCTATGCTACACTTTCCAATTTCAGAATTGCTTTTAAATACAGAGACGGCAAAATACTAAAGAAACTGTTCCCAACCTTTGTCAGACCAAAGCTGGAATATGCAGCAGTTGTATAATGCCCATATTTTAAGCAACAACATCAACTGGAAAAGGGGCAAAGACATGCAACTAAAGGCTCCCGGAACTGAAAGACAAGAGCTGCGAGGAGAGGTTAGACTCATTACATATGCCAAAGCTAGTAGATAGAAGAAAAAGAAGCAATATGATCACTACATACAAAATAGGGACAGGAATTAACAAACTTCATAAAAAGAAAGATTCTTGAGACCTGGTACTTCAAGAACAAGTCATAGATTTAAGCTAACTAAACAAAGGTGCTGAAAAATATGAGAAAATTCACATTCGCACACAGTGGTAGACGGTTGGTACAAGTGAGGTGGTGGTAGTAAACCATTGATAGTTTTAAAGCATGATATAAGAAAGTGCTGGGAAGAGGGGACACCAAGAGCATAACTCATCCTGTAGCTACACTTAGATAATTACACTTAGGTAATTACCATGCAGTTAAACAAACATTGCGAGCATGGAGCACCTTTGTGTTAAGACAACGTTCTCAAAAATAAACTGACAAAAGAAAGCTAAACTTCAGTAGGCACTGCAGAAAAAACGTAAAGTTGTGGGCAAATGCCAGGACTAAAAGTGAGGGTGGTCAGCCACTCTGACCCTGGTATGGTGACACAATGCTCACTTAAGATTCAGGGGATAGATTCACGAAGCAGTTACGCAAGTACTTACGAACGTGTACATCTTTCCACAATATTTAACGGCTTTGGTTACATTTATTAAACAGTTTACGAGCATGAAAACTTTCCAATTAACTGTTGTTATTGTTATAAACAGCCTCCTGGTGCTTTGGAGCTCATTAGCTGTTTAATAATTGTAAACAAATCCGCCAAAGTTTGAGAAAAGATGTACAGGTTCGTAAGTGCTTGCGTAACTGCTTCGTATCTGGCCCCAGGTACTGTAGCCTTTGATTTACTGATGGTAGTTTGTCAAGTGATAATTGGCAGGTGTCACTTGGTACAGTACATTCAATGTTTGCTTGCAAGGGGAGTTGAAAAATTGTGATTGATTTGTTTGTATCATGGCCAGCTAGTACTATTGGTAGTGGTGTGAGTTACACTCACCACACACACTCCATTAACTTAATGTGTGATTGCAAATGTCTGTTTCACTGGGGATAAATGTTTTGAGAGCCTGATGGGTAATTTAGAGTTCTGGGTGGATCATATAGATGTATCATCCAAGAGGACAAGCTCCAAAATATTATGGTTCCATGCACTGTACTTGATGGTCTTAATCACAAATAATCTGTACATTGGCTAATAGATCCTGCTGTTATGTACTATAACTTACTCTTATAGGCCAGTTTGAAGATGTGTAATTATAAGGTATTGGAATAACAATCCATTGCTTGTTAGCTGCTACACTGAACTGTGAATCTTTGTGATGAGTTGGGGTTTCAAAGGCACCTTCATCATCGTCATCAAAATAAAAGGATAAGCAGTCCTGTGCAGCATCAGAGACGCCTGCAAGGCCTTCTGAAGTGTTGAGGTAGAGACGATCACTTCCTTGTAGCAGAACCCGCACTAACCGACTCTGTGGCAAAATATAAGCAAAATTAATAGTAAACAAATCAGCTATAATTTTCATTGATAATATACTATCTTCACTTTTACATATACAGTATATAAAAACCTAAATACCGCAATGCTTTGGCACTCGAATGTCTCTGAACTTGAACAATTCAGTATTCGAGCACTTTATGCGTGGAAAAAAATATTCGGCAGTTGATCGTTCACTTGGTACTCAACCATACAAATGAATGTCACAACACACAGCAGCCGAGGAATTGTGTTCAGAGGAATAGGAGATGGAGGATGTCCTTAGTTGTGAAAAATCAGGTTATAAACCTGATGAATGTCAAAGGTATGTCTGTCACACTTTAGAAACATTTTAAAATTCAGGCAAAACCCATGATTCTCAGGGCAGGATTTCCCTGCCAAACAATATCTCTTTTCCTCTACCTCACCACCTTCAACATACATCAACTCTCCTAAGTACAGAGAAGTGAGAATAAATTTGCGTTTGCAGGTACCGTGGAACCTCGACTTACGATTGCCCCTACTTACGATAATTTCGAGTTACGATGTAAATTTCATCGAAAAATGCGACTCGACATCCGATGGTGTCGTCGACTTATGATATTTGTTGGTACACATTTGGGTCAACCGAGTGCGTGGTTCCCAGTCACGCGGCCGACCTGCCTCAGTTTACTACAGCTGACCGCTTAGTGACAATCGCGCCTATAAGAAATTTCACTTTTGTGGTGAATTTTTGCATTTTGAACATTAAAGTAATTTTTATATATCACGCCATGAGTCCCAGGAAAGTCAGTGGTAAGGCTTAACATATGAGATCCCATGTAAGGATGACCATAGAGCAGAAACAAGAGATCATTCGTAAATATGAAGATGGTGTGCGGGATGTTGGACTGGCTAGGCAGTACAACAAATCTCAATCAACGATATCCACCATACTGGCTAAGAAAAAGAACATTATGGGTGCTAAAGTGATGCATCATTACAGACAAATGTTAAAACGAAGGGAAAAACAAATGTCTCTTGACAAATTTGTAGTGAGACAAACAAGCACTGAACCACAACCAGGTCCTTACCTTACCTTGAGGTTACCTTGAGGTGCTTCCGGGGCTTAGCGTCCCCGCGGCCCGGTCGTCGACCAGGCCTCCTGGAAAAACAATTTCGTAGCAGAGCGTAGTTCTAGTCCTAAAGGTATTCAGGCAAAACGTAGGAGAGAGCACCCTAGAGAAAGCATCACTGCCTGATGTGATAATGGAAGGGGACTTCCCTTCCAAACAGTAACAACTCTCCTCCTCCCCCCTCATCACCATCTTCCATATGCCCTCCATAAACTTAGGTGGTACTGTATTGTAGTTAGAAAAAAACATTGTAATCAGTATAAAATGTATTTGTATGTTAATATTTTGGAGGGTGGGGAACGGATTAATACAAATCCCTTAATTTCTTATGGGAAAAATCGCTTCAACTTACGATATTTCGACTTACGATCCGTCTCTGGGAACGGATTAGCATCGTAAGTTGAGGCCCCATTGTATTTCATCATTTTATTGCTTTTAGGTTTTCTATATGATTTATGCATGCCAGGCATGTAAACATTAAGATAAATTCAGGCAAAAAACCAGCGTTGAATGTAATGAAACGCTATTTTCTGGGCGAGACCCGGAGGCGGCCCGGAGCTTACTAGACTGATATGCTAATGTCAGATTTTGGCATCAGTCAAGTGTATGGAGTTCTGTGGGCCTACCAGGGACCACGAGCCAGAACCTGGCCCCCTCAGAGAGGCAAGGGGAGCAATGGCCTATAGAAACCTCCGTGTGGTTGGAAGCATTCTATGTCTGCCATCGACCGGGTCAGTCACCCAGAAAGGTAAGCATCCCAAAACAAACCCCTATTCTCGTGAAAATATTGCTACCAAAAACCGAACAAGTGGATAGAACTCCCCTAAAAGAAACAAGCAAACGAGCACGATGTCACACGTCGCCACGCCGCTGTCTGTGCAGCTCACCCCTCCCGGGAGGGGGAAGGGGGAGCCCCAGACCCCTTGCGCCGGCTATCCACCCTTCAGTTCTGAGGCTGGATGTCAAGACATGCAAAAAATCGCCAAATGGAGGGAGGGAGGGATGACGGGGAGTCTCCAGGTCTCACCCAGAAAATGGCGTTTCATTACATTCAATGCTGGTTTTCTGGGGGGAAAGCCCCTGTGGCTCCCTGGAGCTAACCACCCACAGAGGAAAATAGAAGGACGTACTCGGGAGGCAGTCGCTGCTCACTCCTCAACTGTAAGCTGAGACAACTGGCGGCAACCGCCGACCCAAAGCGACACAGGCCCGACTAGACCCAGGAACGTTCATGAGATAACAAGCAGCCAGGACCCTGTTTGACCGACAAGGTCCCCGTGCCCAAATGTCTGCCTTGGACATGTTGCCAAAGACGGCAGTAAGAGCAGTGTGCTAGCGAACATCATGGGCACGGGGATAGACCGCAGGCTGGCTAGCCTTAACACTATCAGACTCCGAGCCCTCCTATTATCGTCATAATTTTTCTCCTTAATGTAATCCGATGACTATCGCTCGCGCGTCATAAACTAAAATATTTGTAAAAAAATTCAATTTTCATCCGATCAAATTCTAGGTGGTTTCAAAATGAGCACCTTTAAATTGCGCACAATTTGATACCAAAATGAAAGATGTAACATGAAAATTTATGTCAGAACACTGGAAAGATATAAATAATTTTGTTGTGATGAGCATCAAAAAGTGTCCAAAAGTTAAAATATTTGTTAAAATTTTATTTATTGTTCTATTATTATCGGACTAGTTTTAAAATGTGTGCCTTTTTATTGTGAACAATTTGATACCAAAATGAAGGACATAGCACGAAAATTTATGTTATCAAACTGAACAAGTACTGTATATACATTAGTCTGCACGTGTGCCAATTGGTGCTCGTTCACGGGTAACTTGGCCAACTTTAGGCTTTGCTGTGGGACTCACTTTGGGCTTTTAGACCTTATAAGCATATACCCCTATAGAGAATTCTATTGCGAACACAATGATACCAAAACGAACGATGTAGCACGAGAAATAACGTGAGAAAACTGAAACGAGTACAGTGGGGCCTCGATTTACTATGGTAATCCGTTCCCAGAGACGGATCGTAAGTCGAAATATTGTAAGTCGAAGCAATTTTTCTCATAAGAAATAAAGGGAACTGAATTAATCCGTTCCCTACCTTCTAAAATATTAACTTACAAATATATTTTATACTGAATACAATTTTTTTCTCAAATTACAATACAGTAAATAAGTTTATCTTACCTTTATGGAGGACTCTTGATGGCGTATGGAAGATGGTGAGGAGGGGGAGAAGAGGTGTTACTGTTTGGAAGGGGAGTTCCCTTACATTATAACATCAGGCAGTGATGACTTCTCTGGGGTACACACACTGGTACGTTTTGCCTGCATAGAACTAGGACCTGCTTCTGGCTCACTGCTTGATTTTCTCACTAGAAATCGTTCCATTGAAGATTGTTTTTCCCTTCTTTCCAACACTTGTCTGTAGTGAGGCATCACATTGCCATTAACCCTTAACATGCTAGGGATATAATATCCTTTCTTCCCCACAGGTGCATGTAATTTTGAAGAAAAAAAAAATTAATTATTTTTTCTTCCTAACCTGTTAATTTGTGTTCACTGATCACGGGAAAAATAATAAAAAAATTGTAAGTGGTATATATTGCTCGCTATAGGGCGGGGAAGTCTGCCAAAAAATATGCGCTGACTCAGCGTGCTTCCCAGGCGGTCTGTTGTTCGCCAGCTGTCAGGCCGGAGTTGCCACAAAGAGATAATTACTTCAATGTCTCTGATTGATTTTTCATAGTTTTTTTGCTGTAATATTATTCAATAGTGTGTAGTTTGATATATTTATATAATAAAATGAGTGAATCATTGCTGTACTCAAAAATATGGTGTGCATATTGTTGATTCAATTATGATCATCAATCGGTGAACAAGTACTTTGTCGGTTATTACACTATAAGCACAGGTTATTTATAAGTATCTGCATGTTTTGTTCACTATAACGAACCACTAAGTAGCTATTATGAGTCAAGTAAGTAAGTAATTATCAAAAGAAAGCACCAAACCGGGAAGGCTATGTAGCACCATCAAATGCTCAAAATAATCAGAGGGCCCTAAATATCACCAAGGATGCCAATACGAGAACAAAAACGCATAAGGCGAACGATATCAAAAGTATCCGAGTCACCAAGAATTCTATTGAGGGAAAGGTGACCGCGAGGGGCGGTCGGAAAGCAAGACACACGCTTGTCCTGGAAGTCAGGACATTCAAGAAGGACATGCACGACCGTAAGAGGGACAATGCAACTAGGACAATAAGGAGCAGGGCAGTGCTCCATCAAGTGACCATGGGTTAAGCGAGTATGGCCAATACGCAACCTCGCCGGAGCTGTTTCCCACCGCCGGTTACGGTGGAAGGAGGACGGCCACGAGGAAACACAACATTTAAGAGTACGTAGTTTGTTACCAGTAACAGACAACCAAGAAGCCTGCCAACGGGTAGGGACGAAGGAATGGATAACCGGGTAAAAGTCGGAATACGGAATACCTTTACGAGAAATGGGACAAGAGCGGACAGCTTCCTTGGCGGCAGCATCCGCACGCTCATTTAAAGACACACCAATATGGCTGGGAACCCAACAAAACTCAACCGACTTAAATTTACTGTGAACAAGAAACAGCCAATGCTGGATCTCGACAACTACTGGATGAACCAGATTAACCCTCAAACCGCTAGGGGCCCAAATGGAATTCACACCCACAGGCGCAACAAAAAAAAAATTCCAAAAAATTCTTTCGTCTTATAGAAGTGTTCATTTTTGTTCCCTGATCACAGAAAAAATAACAAAAAAATCGTAGGTGGCATATTTTAGCCGCAATAGGGTAGGGAAGTGTGGCAAAAAAGGGGCGTTGGCAGAGCCTTCGCCAGACGAGGTCTACTCTGCCCGAGCTGTCAGACGGCAGTTGCCACAAATATATTATTACCTAATTATTTCAATGTCTCTGATTGATTTTTTCTTATTTTTTTTGCAGTAATATTATTCCATACAGTGAATTGTGGTATATTTATATTATAAAATGTGTGAACCATCGCTGTACTCAAAATTATGGTGTGCATATTAGTGATTCAATTATTATGTTCATAAAACAATAAACAAATAGTTTTGCTGTTGTTACACTATATACACAGGTTATATATAAGTATTTGCATGTTTTGTACACCATAACAAACTACTAAGTTGGTCTTGTGAGTCAAAAAGCAACGAGGAGTGACCGCCAAACACCAGCGAGCCACTCACTGCCACTCCCTCCCTCAACACCACCTCACTCACCCTCATTCACCTCCCACAATACTTTTTCTGTATTTATTCACTATACACAGACGTTATATATACGTATTTACATGTTTTGCTCACCATAACTGTACATCTAAGCTTGTATGGTGAGTAAAGGCCATAAGACGTAGCTACTCACAGTCAGCTGATCGGCAGCTGCCCTCATGGCCAGACGCCCTAATATTTGTCCTTCAACAATATTGTTTGTGGTGTTATTACGCTATATACACACATTATATATAAGTATCTACCTGTTTTATTCACTATACCTGAACAAATAAGCTGGTATGGTGCCCAAAGACCATAGTGGCCATCAGTAAACAACATGCCAAGTCGTGCAGACGACGCTCCTCCCTCACCAAAATGGCGGCTCCCAACCTACTCCTCTTGCTGTTATCTCACACTATACACACGTTATATATAAGTATCTACATTTGTGTTCACCCTATCGAACCACTAAGCTGGTATGGTGAGTGCAGTCAATAAATGGTGGCCACACACAGTCAGAAAACGACGCCACAACCCTCCCTCCCACAGCCTTACTCCTCCCTCCATGGAGCACAGCGCTAAATATCACCACAATCCTGCTATTATCAGAATCCTGGTCAGTTTTACACAGTCAGGGGGGCTTCAGTAATACTATCACTGCTAAATAATAGCAGTATCATTTATATTATGGTATTTGTAGGCGATGCTGTGGTCGCAAGCTGAACAGCGGTTCTGTAAGCTCGTGCTGCGTGCGCCAGCCTTGGTGGCTTGCTCAATACTGACGCTGTAACACCCAAGAATGTTGGCCTGGATTTTTTTTCTAGGTGGCATCTGGCAACTATCGGTCGTGGCTGTACTATAGCTGCCCCTATCCCAGGCGGGGCGTTTAAATTATAGCGCTAGACATGAAATCATATGTAAATGATGTGCGCGGTTTCGGTTTTTGTCACTGATATCATTTATATATGATATGCGCGGTTTGAGGGTTAAAGGACCCGAGAGCCATGAGGGCACTACGAGAGTCAACAACTACAAAGGAAGACTGACAACGAGAAAGAGTAGCAACCGAAAGGGAAGCAGGGGCCAAAGAAACCTCCATAACAGGAACAGGGGGCGCAATCACTGAAATGGGAGGGGAAGGAGCAACAGAGCCAGAAGTAGGAGCAGAGGAAGAAAGCGAAGCCTTCTTACCCGCCGGGGAGGAGGAAGGAGAGGAGCCAGGCTTACGCTTCTGACTTAAAGAGACTGGTGTCCCAGCAACTACGTACCGGGCAACGGATTCCAGTGTCTCAACAGGAGAAGCTGAACGAGAGCATACACGGCGGCCGTTAGGAGAGCGATGGACATCCGCCTGCACCGAAAGGCGGCGGGGAGAGCCAATAGATGGAGGAAGAGGATGGGAAGGAGGATCGGAGGGAGACGAGGAAGAAGACACAGGAGACATGACAGACCGGGTAGAAAGAAGGGGAACCCCAGACAGAGGACCAGAAGGGGGACCCCTCGGGACAGAACGCAAAGGAACAGAGGAGGGGGCAGTGGGCGTATCAGGGTCCAAGGCCCGGAAACGGTTGTGAGTCTGAGGAAGGAGGGAAGGACGAGGAGAGGAAGAGCGCAACACGCAAGCATAAGAGACGTTAGTATAAGGCGGGAGCCGGCGAACCTGGCGCCTCGCCTCAGGAAAAGATAAACGCTCCCGGTGCTTCAAGTTGAGGACGGCTGCCTCAAGCTTGTAATGGACACAGGCATGGGAGAAGGTAGGATGGGCCTCACCGCAGTTGAGGCAGCGAGCTTGGGGAGAAGTGCACTCCGACTTAGAGTGACCTTCACCCCCACACAAAGGACAGAGAGACAGTCCCAGAGCAGCAGAGGGCACCATGCCCAAACCTCCAGCACTTGTTACAAAGTCGAGGAGAAGGAATATACTCCTGGACAGAGCACTAGCACCAGCAAGAATGACAGAGGATGGAAGGGTCCTACCATCAAAGGTGATCTTCACAACGCGAAGGGGTTGACGGCGACGACCTCGAGGGGGACGAGTAAACGAGTCAACCTGGAGGACAGAATGGCCTTGGGCATCAAGGATATGCTGAATATCATTGTGGCAATCCTGCAGATTCCGAACACCAGTTGCAACATGGGGTGGGAGGAGAATAGTGCCAACACTGGCATTCATCCGAACGTTCTTGGAGACCCGAACAGGGATCTCGCCAAGGCAAGATAAGGCAGCCAAGCGGGAAGCTGCATCCTGAGAAGGAGCAGCAACGACACGTGTACCGAGACGAGTGGGGTTGAAAGTAACAGACGCATCCACGGAATCTACAAGATGCCGATGGAGGGAGAAATTGTCAGGAGGCGCAGAATCAAGAGGGAGGAAATCAAAGTATTTGGCCCATGAAGCAGGACCAAACAAGGCCTGATATGCGTCAGCACGGGAAGGAATCGAGCGAGTGCGGCTGGGGCGCGAACGGCTTTGAGAACCCCCAGAGAGAGAGAGGGGTCAAAAGGCGCAGTAGTCACAACGAGAGACTTAACCGCACCAGGGGACGAAGTGGTCATCACTGGGGCTGGAGGCTCGACCCAACCACAGAGGAGGGAGGGGAGCTGGGGGAAGAAGTCAGGACGGTCAAAGGAGGAGCAAGGTCGGGGCCCAACGCAGCGGGAGCTACAGAGCCGGGTCTTCCAATACAGGCCGACTCGGGGGCTTGGTCGCCCACCCCACGAGCCTGAGAGGGTACAACGGAAACATTCATCGACATAGAGACGAAGAGAAAGAAATTCATCCACAAATGTGCCCCCATACCCACCATGGAGCCACAATTAGAGGCAGGACACCCAACAGGCAGCTATCGCCGATCATGCCGGGGCCCCCTAGGGGTGCGTCGTGAGTATACGCCCCACAAACGCCACCTTAAAAACCGTCAGTCCGTCGAGATCGGGTTCAGCGACGAAAGGGGGATTGACAATAAAAGGTTCCCCTCGCTCGAGACGTCGGGTACAACAGTTCTACGGGTGCAAGAGTATGCCTCCCCAAGCACCCGGGCATCAAAATAGAAGAAGTCCAAAGAAATAATCCAAAACAAGCAAAAGGTCGGCAGGAAACAACAAGCAGATAGGAGAAGAGGGGGGAGAAAAACGAAACACATTGAAAAGGAAAAGCGATCCGGCATAATTAGAGAAGAGAGCAACAGGAGTGCAAGGCCATAAAAGGACAGAGGACTGTCCCACGGAGCATCACACTCCGGCAGCCGACCACAAAGCCCCCTCACGACGCCAACGGGCCGGATGGGGAGGGGGTATTATGAGTCAAAAAGTAACGAGAAGTGACCGCCGTGTACCAGCCAGCCACTCCCGCCCTCCCTCAAGTCATCTGACTCGCCCACATTCTCCTCCCACAATACTGTTTTTGCTTTTATATACAGACGTTATATATAAGTATCTACATGTTTTGTTCACCATAACTGTACATCTAAGCTTGTATGGTGAGTAAAGGCACAAAGACGTAGGACCTCACACAGTCAGCTGATGGCTGCCACCCTCAAGGCCAGACGCACTAATATTTCTCCTCCAACAATACTGTGTGGTGTTATTACGCTATATACACACACATTATATATAAATATCTACCTGTTTTATTCACCATACTTGTACAAATAAACTGGTATGGTGCCAAAAGACCATCGTGGTAACCAGTAAACAACACCGTCGTCTGCACGGTGGCGTCGTGCAGACGACGCCACCGCCCTCACCAAAATGGCAGCTCCCAACCTTTTCTTGCTGTTTATACCCTCTATACACACGTTATATATAAGTATCTACATTTGTGTTCACCATAGCGAACCACTAAGCTGGTATGGTGAGTGCAGTCAATAAAAGGTGGCCACACACAGTCAGAAGACATCGCCACCACCCTCCCTCCCACAGCATTACTCCTCCCTCCATGGCGTACAGCACTAAATATCACCACAATCCTGCTATTATCAGAACCCTGGTCAGTTTTATCAGTCAGGGGTCTTCTGTAATAATATCATCGCTACATAATAGCATGAACAAGTTTATTTTGGCATTTTTAGGCGATGCTGTAGTCACAAGTTGAACAGCAGTGCTGTTAGCTCATGCTGCGTGCGTCAGGCTTGGTTGCTCACTCAATACTGAGGCCAATAACACCCGGGAGTTTGGCCCACGATTTTTTTTTTAAATGGCATCTGTTTATAAGAGCCCTGATGAAGGTGTGGTGAACCCCGTGTATCCGCGGGCCGTTTAAATCTTGCGTAGTACTCCAACACATCACATGACGTGATCCGCAGTTGACTGGAACAACGTCCAACACGTCATATGACGTGATGCGCACTTTAACCCTTACACTGCTCAGGGGTCATATGGACATTTACACCCCTGTGCGCAAGAAAAAAAAAAAATCAAAAATTTTTTTTCGTCTTCTTAACATGTTAATTTGTGTCCCCTGAGCATGGAAAAAATAAAAAAAAATCGTAGGCGACATATTTTGGGCGCAATTGACCGAGGAAGTCTGGCAAAAAGTGGGCGTTGACTGAGCGGTCGTCAGACCCGGTCAGCGTCACCCGCGTTGACAGATGGGAGTTGCCACAAAGATATTATTACCTAATTGTTTCAATGTCTCCGATTGAATTTTTCTTAGTTTTTTTGCAGTAATATTATTCAATAGTGTGTATTGTAATATATTTATATAATAAAAGTGGTTAATAATCGCTATACTCAAAAGTATGATGTGCATATTAGTGATTCAATTATTATGTTTATAAAACAATAAACAAATAGTTTTGCTGCTATTACACTCTATACACAGGTTATATATAAGTATTGGCATGTTTTGGTCACCATACCGAACCACTAAGTTGGTACTGAGAGTCGAAAAGCAACGAGGAGTTACCGCCACACACCAGCCAGCCACTCGCTGCCACTCCCTCAACACACGCACTAAACTTTCTCCCCCAACAATACCAGTTGTGGTGTTATTACACTATATACAGACGTTATATATAAGTATGTGGATATTTTGTTCACCACAACTGTACAGCTAAGCTGATATAGTTAGTTCAGGCACTAAGAGTCGTCGCTATACACAGATGGCGGCTGGCGGCTCCCTCACTCTTTCAAAGTCACATGCACTAAACTTTCTCCCCCAACAATACCTTTTGCAGTGTTATTACCCTATATACACATATTATATATAAATATCTACATGTTTTATGCACCGTAACTGTACACCTAAGCTTGTAGAGCGCCCAAAGAGCATAGTGGCCACCCTCTAAACAGCTAGAGAAATCGTGCAGACGACGTCACCTCCGTCACCCATATGGCTCCTCCCAGCATAATCCTTTTGCTGTTATTACACTAATACACACATTATATATAAGTATCTACATTTGTGTTCACCATAGAGAACCACTGACCTGGTATGGTGAATGCAAACAATAACAGGTGGCCACACAGTCAGTAAACGATGCTGTCCCCCTCCGTCTCTCAGCATCACTCCTCCCACAGCGCTAATTATTACAACAATCCTGCTATTATCACAACCCTGGTTATTTATATCACAGTCATTGGTCATCTGTAATATTGTCATCGCTAAATAATAACAATTATATATTTATTTTGACATTTTTCGGCGATGCTGTGGTCACAAGCTGAACATCTATGCTGTTCGCTCATGCTGCGTGCGCCGGCCTTGGTTGCTCCAACAGTACTGTGCCTCTCACACCTGAGAATATTGCCCACGATTTTTTTTTAAAATGGCATCTGTTTACAAGAGCCCTGAGGAAGCTACTGTGAACCCCGTGTAGCCGCGGGCCATTTGAATCAGGCCTGGCACCCTATGGCGCATATATATGCCATGCGCACCATGGGACATGTTACTCAGGGCGTATATATACGCCATGCGCAGTTTAAGGGTTAAGGGTTAAAAAGATCAATGCAACGGGCTGTTACAGCTTTATCTGGGTGATTTTTTTCAGCAAAACTTTGCAGTTCTTCCCATACTGCACACATTTTCTTAATTAATGAGTAAGAGACATCCTCTAATACCGCCGCCGCCTCCTCTGAAGATTTATTGTACTGCCTAGCTAGTTTAACAACACCAGTACCATTTTCATGTTTACATATGACCTCTTGTTTTTCCTCTATGTGTTGGAAATTTCCAACACTAATAAACTACTATTGTATTATGATAAATCATTATTATTATATACTAACTACAGTAGTTACTAAATTTACTAACAGTAGTGTCAACATAAACTACCCATTGCATCTGCGTATTAATGCTAGAATTCTTATGAAATAGAGCAGCAATATTGCGTCAGATAATGTCTAGTTAAACACATTTATTACCAATGTGTTAGAGAATTGAATGTGGTTCTCTAAAATCATCAGTATTCCGTGTAATAATTACTCGCGGATAATATAACTCCCAATAATCTTAAATCGAGTGTTATTAGTTAAATTGTTATCAAGTATTAGTTTTTATGTCAATTGCGAATGCCATGGAGGAAAATAAAAACTTCTCCATTTCTCGTTTAACCCTTAAACTGCGCAACGCGCCTGCAGGCTCACGTCTGGTTTGCGCAACGCGCCTCCGGGTATTTGTATTTTTCACGTTCCATTCAAAACTCCCGCGGCTACATGGGGTTCACATCAGCTTCCTCAGGGCTCTTGTAAACAGACTCCATCTTTAAAAAAAATCGTGGTCCACATTCCCGGGTGTGGGAGCCTCAGTAGTGTGTGAGCAACCAAGGCTGGCGCTCGCAGCATGAGCGCACAGCACTGCTGTTCAGCATGTGACCACAGCATCGCCTAATAATGTCAAAATATATATATAACTTGTATTATTTAGCTATGATAGTGTTATATTAGAGCCTGAGTGTGATAATGACTGGGTCAATGTTCAAATATCAGTGATTCAATGCTGTTCACGATGTTCACAGCGCTAGCCACAGCACCAGAGCATTATTTCGTTCATCTAGGAATCTTCAAATGATTTCTTAGGTTCTTTTTCAAAATAAACGTGTGGTCAATTATTCATTTACAGGAATTAGTGACCAGGATTGTGATAATAGCAGGAATGTGGTTATAATTAGCGTTGTGCGTAGTATTGTGGAACGAGGAATTTTGATGAGGGAGGGAGGGCGAGAATTGAGGTAGCCTCAATTGTGTGTGTGGCTGCCACTCTTGTTTTGCTCACCATACTAGCTTAGTGGTTCGCTATGGGCAACACATATGTACATGGGTATATATAGTGTGTGTATATAGTGTAAGAACAGCAACAGGAGAATGTTGAGAGGAGCTATTTTGGTGAGGGAGGTGACGTAATCGTAGCGTCGTCTGCTGTGTGATTTTTCATGCAGTGTATGGTGGCCACTGTACTGTTTGGACACAATACCGGCTTACTTGCATAGTTCTGGTAAATAAAACATGTAGATAGGTATATAGAACATGTGTAATAAGAACTATAGCAATATGGTGGGAGGAGCAATGTTGGCGAGTAAGATGTTGGAGTGAGGGAGACTGGCTGGGTGTGGCTGCTCTCACTCAAGGTGTTCTGAATGTGTTCATGGCCCATACGAGGCAGCTGCTATTGGCCCATACGAGGCAGCTGCTATTGGCCCATACGAGGCAGCTGCTATTGGCCCATACGAGGCAGCTGCTATTGGCCCATACGCGGCAGCTGCTATTGGCCCATACGAGGCAGCTGCTATTGCCTATACGAGGCAGCTGCTATTGGCCCATACGCGGCAGCTGCTATTGGCCCATGCGGGGCAGCTGCTATTGGCCCATGCGGGGCAGCTGCTATTGGCCCATGCGGGGCAGCTGCTATTGGCCCATGCGGGGCAGCTGCTATTGGCCCATGCGGGGCAGCTGCTATTGGCCCATGCGGGGCAGCTGCTATTGGCCTATACGAGGCAGCTGATATTGGCCCATACGAGGCAGCTGCTATTGGCCCATACGAAGCAGCTGCTATTGGCCCATACAAGGCAGCTGATATTGGCCCATACGAGGCAGCTGCTATTGGCCCATACGAAGCAGCTGCTACGCGGTGTTCTGAATGTGTTGATGGTGAATGTATATAGTGTGTGACAGTGTATAGTGTGTAAATAGATTGTATATATACACAAATTAGCATGATACATAGTAAATATGTGCTGCATATGTGTACACAAGTTTCATGCACGTAACACAGTGTCTACGGACAGTACGGATGTTGTACTGCGATATTATAGTGTACGTGTTCATTATACATTGGATTGGCACAAAAACAATGAAAATGTATTTGGAAAGGTGCGCAAAAAATGAACGAAAATATATTCGCGGCAACTCGCACGCCCCGCCCCGAGCGCCCCACCGCCCCCGAGAGCTTACGGCACGGGCGCACGGGGAATGATGACGTCACGCCCCAACTTCCGGACCCCATAGCAGCCAAAGTAAGTACAATTTCGACTTTTTTTTTGCATACCCATACTGAGGGAAGGGTTTTTGACACTTCAAAAAGAAAAAAGAATTTTTTCCAGAGAATTTATTTCCTGCGCACTGCGGGGGTGTCACATTTGGAGGCAACGCAGTTAAGGGGTTAACACCAGAAAACGAGAATGCGATAATATTTACACCCCTATAATTTCAACCCAGTCCTCATTAAAGTATTTCATCCATAATCGCGCAAAAAGAATTATTCGTGATTAATAATTTCTGTGGTTTGTTTGGGACTGTGAAAGTTTGGGACTGGCAGGCACGATATCGGCAGGCCGTGAAAGTTTGGGACTGGCAGGCACGATATCGGCAGACTTCAGTAGTAACTACGCTCACGTTAACTATAGTTTCTTTCTTGATGCATCATTTAAGATTGTATATTTGTGAGTAGTCTGTCGTTACATAGTGAGATGACCCCATATCCAACGTTAGTACCACATTAGCGTTTCTTTTATTTTCATGAATATTGAGATTACAAGTAGCCTAGTCCAATGCTACTTAATATTCTTTAATTTTCAGCTCGTATGTGAGGAGTAAACGAGTCGTTAACATCATTCGTGTTATTCACCTCTAATTCCTTCTATGTGGAGATCCTGTGATCACGAGGACGAATCACAAACGATGTCATAGAAATCGTCTTAAAGCTAAGACTTTTTGTACACATTTAATTCTTCCAATTTGATCATTATAAAAATTTGCAGGATTATTATATTGAATATTCTTACCATACATTATGATTGGAAATTTATGTGTTTACTTAGACGGTTGCTCCGTAATCTAATAATCATTAATATTCACAATTTGAGTTCACATATTTGACTCTATAGCATTTTAGATCATAATATTATTTACTCAGCAATGAACTGGTGACGAACCACACTAGTTCCTAAACGTATATGAAGTTCTAGTAATACCCCCCAATGTAGGTGTTTGAGGCTCTGACTTTGGTTAATTAATCATACAGTCCATTCTTTATAATAAGTGATTATTCTTTCTAATACTTATCCATAGACACTGGTTCTTTAGTGTTTTTCTAATGATCACTTTTATTAGTTTCCCTCTTTTCTCAAAAGT
The DNA here is from genome assembly GCF_040958095.1 of Procambarus clarkii. Taxonomy (NCBI): domain Eukaryota; kingdom Metazoa; phylum Arthropoda; class Malacostraca; order Decapoda; family Cambaridae; genus Procambarus; species Procambarus clarkii. The sequence goes on from NC_091198.1 coordinate 33,637,030, forward strand.
GGGTGGTCCTTCGTTATTAACACTTTCGCGTTCCACAGACTGAATAATTCGTCACTCATTTTTCTACTGAATGTGTTCCAACGACGCAATACTGAGTCACTCATTACAATATTTTTTAAAAATTTAAATTTTATCAGATCAATCTGGTAGTGGTTTTAAAATAAGCGCCTTTAGATTGCACACAATTTGATACCAAAATCAAAGATATAACATGAAACTTGATGTCCAAACACTTGAAATATTATAAATAGGTCTATGGTCTGAATATTAAAATATTTGTTAAAATTCTATTTATTGTCCTATTATCTTGGGACTTGTTTTAAAATGTGCGCCTTTTTATTGCGAACAATTTGATACCAAAATGAAAGATGTAACACAAATATTTATGTCAGAACACTGGAAAGATATAAATAAATTTGTGATGATGAGCGTCCAGAATTAAAATATTTGTTAAAAATCCAGTTATTGCTCTATTATTCTGGGACTAGTTTTAAAATAATCGCCTTTTTATTGCGAACAATTTGATACCAAAATGAGCGACGTAGCACGAAATTTGATGTTATCAAATTGAACGAGTTGAACATTAGGGTGCAATGTACAAAATGGTGCTCGTTCACGGGTAACTTTAGGCTTTTCTGCGGGGAGGCACTCCAGCCTTTTGTACATTTTATTCATACACATCTGTAGGGAATTTAATTGCGAACACAATGATACCAAAACGAGCGACGTAGCACGAGAATTAAGGTAAAAAAATGGAACGAGAATGCACATGTTACTGATTTTGTGCGTTTTTGCCGACTTTATGCTTTGCTGTTGGGAGTCACGCTAGGCTTTTGGACATTATATTTATACACACCTGTAGAGAATTTAATTGCGAACACAATGATACCAAAACGAGCGACGTAGCACGAGAATTAAGGTGATAAAGCTGGATCGAGTATACACATTTGGGTGTCACCGCGCGCTTACCCGCATGGAGGGGCCACCTACCCCCTGTCAACCGCGAGTTTCCACGGAGCGCGAAAGTGTTAAATTAAATAAGTAAATAATTGAATAATTGAGTCAAGCCCCAGATATCCCACACTATGGGCATTCTTACATGTCTTTTCATATGTTGAACCTTACCACTGACTTTCTTGGGACCCATAACGTGATATATAATAATCAGTTTTATGTTCAAAAAACAAAAAAAACACCACAAAAGCGGAATTTCTTATAGGCATGATTGTCACCAAGCGGGCAGCTCTAGTAAACTGAGGCAGGTCGGCCCACGTGACCGGGAACCACACGCTCGGTCGACCCAAACGTGTACCAACAAATATCGTTAGTCGACGACAATATCGTAAGTCGAGTCACATTTTTCGATCAAATTTACATCGTAACTCAAAATTATCGTAAGACGGGGCAATCGTAAGTCGAGGTGCCAATGGATATACATTTTACTGATTTCGCATGCTCACAGGTAACTTGGCCGACTTTAGGCTTTGCTGTGGGACTCACTCCAGGCTTTTAGACCTTATATGCGTATACCCTTATAGAGAATTCTATTGTGAACACAATGATACCAAAAAGAATGATGTAGCACAAGAAAAAAGGACGAGAAAACTGAAACGAGTATATACATTTTGCTGATTTTGCGCGCTCACGGGTAACTTGGCCGACTTTAGTCTTTATACTTTGTTATTGGTATTGCTTATATATAATGCGGTTGTTATTGAATATTTTTGTCTTTCTATTTAGAGCAATTTATTGTGAATAATTTGATGCCACAATGAACAATGTTGCACAAAAACGTCTGTTAGCAAACTGTATGTGTTTGTCTGGTGTATTGGGTGTAGCAGGTGTGGCAATGAGTGTACAGTACTTCCTCAGACTAACGAACCCCGCTCTATCGAATTTCCGGAAGAGCCGAACAAATTGAATTCAGTACCAAATGTTCAGTGGAACATACAAATGTTCGATTAAGTGAGGAATGTTCGTCCAAGCGGTCACCGAGGCCGAGCGTCAGAGCTGGCTGTCATCAACTATGATTCGCCAGAGTGTAAACAGTTATTCATCTATAGTGTTTTATTATCCCTACCCATTGTTTCTAGGGAGAAATGGTGATAAAAATGATGATAAAATGGTGTCAGGGGGGCATTGGTGAGAGAGTTGTTGTCAGGAGGCAACACATGCTCCCCCGCCCCCACCCTCCTTCCTCCACCTGACCACAGAGACCACTCACTCTCCTCTTGTCGTCAGATGCCAAGAGTCAATTTAATGATAATTATCGCATTATCTACACTGAAAATAGCCTTTTTATTAGAAAAATGTCATATTGGAGCAATAATAATGGTGAAAATTGTAATATATACAGTACATATTTTAAACAGTTTGAACACATTTCCTTTTCACAGAATTTTTAATACAATTGGGGTGTAGATAACAGCCGGCATTGTGTGGCCGGCCGGTCGCTCCCTGAGCCATTGGGGGGGGTGGGGGGTGGGAGGGGGGGGTTGTTTCCTGGATCCCTCCCTCCCTCCTCTAACAGCCTACGTACTGTACTAATATCTATTTAGAATAAATTTTGAGGAGGCCAATAAAACAAGCACAGGTCGTGTGAACATTAGGCCTTGGTGAGGTGGCTGGCATCATTTGTGGTGGTGTCAGGGGAGGCAGGCGGTGTCAGGGGAGGCAGGTGGTGTCAGGGGAGGCAGGTGGTGTCAGGGGAGGCAGGCGTGTCAGGGGAGGCAGGTGGTGTCAGGGGAGGCAGGTGGTGTCAGGGGAGGCAGGTGGTGTCAGGGGAGGCAGGCGTGTCAGGGGAGGCAGGCGGTGTCAGGGGAGGCAGGTGGTGTCAGGGGAGGCAGGTGGTGTCAGGGGAGGCAGGCGGTGTCAGGGGAGGCAGGTGGTGGCAGGGGAGGCAGGTGGTGTCAGGGGAGGCAGGTGGTGTCAGGGGAGGCAGGTGGGGTCAGGGGAGGCAGGTGGTGGCAGGGGAGGCAGGTGGTCTCAGGGGAGGCAGGTGGTCTCAGGGGAGGCAGGTGGTGGCAGGGGAGGCAGGTGGTGTCAGGGGAGGCAGGTGGGGTCAGGGGAGGCAGGTGGTGGCAGGGGAGGCAGGTGGTCTCAGGGGAGGCAGGTGGTGTCAGGGGAGGCAGGTGGTGTCAGGGGAGGCAGGTGGTGTCAGGGGAGGCAGGCAGTGTCAGGGGAGGCAGGTGGTGTCAGGGGAGGCAGGTGGTGTCAGGGGAGGCAGGCGGTGTCAGGGGAGGCAGGCGGTGTCAGGGGAGGCAGGCGGTGTCAGGGGAGGCAGGTGGTGTCAGGGGAGGCAGGTGGGGTCAGGGGAGGCAGGTGGTGTCAGGGGAGGCAGGTGGTCTCAGGGGAGGCAGGTGGGGTCAGGGGAGGCAGGTGGTGTCAGGGGAGGCAGGTGGTCTCAGGGGAGGCAGGTGGTGTCAGGGGAGGCAGGTGGTGTCAGGGGAGGCAGGTGGTGTCAGGGGAGGCAGGTGGTGTCAGGGGAGGCAAGTGGTGTCAGGGGAGGCAGGTGGGGTCAGGGAAGGCAGGTGGTGTCAGGGGAGGCAGGTGGTCTCAGGGGAGGCAGGTGGGGTCAGGGGAGGCAGGTGGTGTCAGGGGAGGCAGGTGGTCTCAGGGGAGGCAGGTGGGGTCAGGGGAGGCAGGTGGGGTCAGGGGAGGCAGGTGGGGTCAGGGGAGGCAGGTGGTGTCAGGGGAGGCAGGCGGTGTCAGGGGAGGCAGGTGGTGTCAGGGGAGGCAGGTGGGGTCAGGGGAGGCAGGTGGTGTCAGGGGAGGCAGGTGGTCTCAGGGGAGGCAGGTGGGGTCAGGGGAGGCAGGTGGTGTCAGGGGAGGCAGGTGGTCTCAGGGGAGGCAGGTGGTGTCAGGGGAGGCAGGTGGTGTCAGGGGAGGCAGGTGGTGTCAGGGGAGGCAAGTGGTGTCAGGGGAGGCAGGTGGGGTCAGGGAAGGCAGGTGGTGTCAGGGGAGGCAGGTGGTCTCAGGGGAGGCAGGTGGGGTCAGGGGAGGCAGGTGGTGTCAGGGGAGGCAGGTGGGGTCAGGGAAGGCAGGTGGTGTCAGGGGAGGCAGGTGGGGTCAGGGGAGGCAGGTGGTGTCAGGGGAGGCAGGTGGTGTCAGGGGAGGCAGGCGGTGTCAGGGGAGGCAGGTGGGGTCAGGGGAGGCAGGTGGTCTCAGGGGAGGCAGGTGGTGTCAGGGGAGGCAGGTGGTGTCAGGGGAGGCAGGTGGTGTCAGGGGAGGCAGGTGGTGTCAGGGGAGGCAAGTGGTGTCAGGGGAGGCAGGTGGGGTCAGGGAAGGCAGGTGGTGTCAGGGGAGGCAGGTGGTCTCAGGGGAGGCAGGTGGGGTCAGGGGAGGCAGGTGGTGTCAGGGGAGGCAGGTGGGGTCAGGGAAGGCAGGTGGTGTCAGGGGAGGCAGGTGGGGTCAGGGGAGGCAGGTGGTGTCAGGGGAGGCAGGTGGTGTCAGGGGAGGCAGGTGGTGTCAGGGGAGGCAGGCGGTGTCAGGGGAGGCAGGTGGGGTCAGGGGAGGCAGGTGGTCTCAGGGGAGGCAGGTGGTCTCAGGGGAGGCAGGTGGTGTCAGGGGAGGCAGGTGGGGTCAGGGGAGGCAGGTGGGGTCAGGGGAGAGAGGTGGTGTCAGGGGAGGCAGGCGGTGTCAGGGGAGGCAGGTGGTGTCAGGGGAGGCAGGTGGTGTCAGGGGAGGCAGGCGGTGTCAGGGGAGGCAGGCGGTGTCAGGGGAGGCAGGTGGTGTCAGGGGAGGCAGGTGGTGTCAGGGGAGGCAGGCGGTGTCAGGAGAGGCAGGCGGTGTCAGGGGAGGCAGGTGGTGTCAGGGGAGGCAGGTGGTGTCAGGGGAGGCAGGCGGTGTCAGGGGAGGCAGGCGGTGTCAGGGGAGGCAGGCGGTGTCAGGGGAGGCAGGCGGTGTCAGGGGAGGCAGGCAGTGTCAGGGGAGGCAGGCGGTGTCAGGGGAGGCAGGCGGTGTCAGGGGAGGCAGGCGGTGTCATGGGAGGCAGGTGGGGTCAGGGGAGGCAGGTGGGGTCAGGGGAGGCAGGTGGGGTCAGGGGAGGCAGGTGGGGTCAGGGGAGGCAGGTGGTGTCAGGGGAGGCAGGTGGGGTCAGGGGAGGCAGGTGGGGTCAGGGGAGGCAGGTGGTGTCAGGGGAGGCAGGTGGGGTCAGGGGAGGCAGGTGGGGTCAGGGGAGGCAGGTGGGGTCAGGGGAGGCAGGTGGGGTCAGGGGAGGCAGGTGGGGTCAGGGGAGGCAGGTGGTGTCAGAGGAGGCAGGTGGTGTCATGGGAGGAAGGTGGGGTCAGGGGAGGCAGGTGGTGTCAGTGGAGGCAGGTGGTGTCAGGGGAGGCAGGTGGGGTCAAGGGAGGCAGGTGGGGTCAGGGGAGGCAGGTGGTGTCAGGGGAGGCAGGTGGGGTCAGGGGAGGCAGGTGGGGTCAGGGGAGGCAGGTGGTGTCAGGGGAGGCAGGTGGGATCAGGGGAGGCAGGTGGGGTCAGGGGAGGCAGGTGGTGTCAGAGGAGGCAGGCGGTGTCATGGGAGGCAGGTGGGGTCAGGGGAGGCAGGTGGTGTCAGGGGAGGCAGGTGGTGTCAAGGGAGGCAGGTGGGGTCAGGGGAGGCAGGCGGTGTCAGGGGAGGCAGGTGGTGGAAAGAGGCAGGTGGTGTCAGGGGAGGAAGGTGGGGTCAGGGGAGGCAGGCGGTGTCAGAGGAGGCAGGTGGAGTCAGGGGAGGCAGGTGGTGTCAGGGGAGGCAGGTGGTGGAAAGAGGCAGGTGGTGTCAGGGGAGGCAGGTGGGGTCAGGGGAGGCAGGCGGTGTCAGGGGAGGCAGGCGGAGTCAGGGGAGGCAGGTGGTGTCAGGGGAGGCAGGTGGGGTCAGGGGAGGCAGGTGGGGTCAGGGGAGGCAGGTGGGGTCAGGGGAGGCAGGTGGGGTCAGGGGAGGCAGGTGGGGTCAGGGGAGGCAGGTGGTGTCAGGGGAGGCAGGCGGTGTCAGGGGAGGCAGGTGGGGTCAGGGGAGGCAGGTGGTGTCAGGGGAGGCAGGCGGTGTCAGGGGAGGCAGGTGGGGTCAGGGGAGGCAGGTGGTGTCAGGGGAGGGAGGTGGTGGAAAGAGGCAGGTGGTGTCAGGGGAGGCAGGTGGGGTCAGGGGAGGCAGGTGGGGTCAGGGGAGGCAGGCGGTGTCAGGGGAGGCAGGTGGGGTCAGGGGAGGCAGGTGGTGTCAGGGGAGGCAGGTGGGGTCAGGGGAGGCAGGTGGTGTCAGGGGAGGCAGGTGGGGTCAGGGGAGGCAGGCGGTGTCAGGGGAGGCAGGCGGTGTCAGGGGAGGCAGGTGGAGTCAGGGGAGGCAGGTGGTGTCAGGGGAGGCAGGTGGGGTCAGGGGAGGCAGGTGGGGTCAGGGGAGGCAGGTGGGGTCAGGGGTGGCAGGTGGGGTCAGGGGAGGCAGGTGGGGTCAGGGGAGGCAGGTGGGGTCAGGGGAGGCAGGTGGGGTCAGGGGAGGCAGGTGGGGTCAGGGGAGGCAGGTGGGGTCAGGGGAGGCAGGTGGGGTCAGGGGAGGCAGGTGGGGTCAGGGGAGGCAGGTGGTGTCAGGGGAGGCAGGCGGTGTCAGGGGAGGCAGGCGGTGTCAGGGGAGGCAGGCGGTGTCAGGGGAGGCAGGTAGGGTCAGGGGAGGCAGGTGGTGTCAGGGGAGGCAGGTGGTGGAAAGAGGCAGGTAGGGTCAGGGGAGGCTGGTGGGGTCAGGGGAGGCAGGTGGTGTCAGGGGAGGCAGGTGGTGTTAGGGGAGGCAAGTGGTGGAAGGAGGCAGGTGGGGTCAGTGGTGGAAGGTGTTGTCAGGGGAGGTGGAAGTGGAGAGAGAAGGGTGCTGACCACGCATGGCTGCCAAACCTCTCATTCATTCTCTATTATAAATCTCAATCTTAGCTGTAAAATATTTATGCCAAAATATGTTAATTTTCGTGTATTAATAAACATTATTAATCATTAACACGTTTTATTGTTTCCTGAAGAAAACAATAGCTGACTTGGCATTGTGGTGTGTATGGCCGGGTACCTGGGGGGTGGGGGGGGGGGTCCTGGAGGTGTGAGAGGAGACCTGTCAACCCATCATTTTTTTTTTGTCGGGCGATTTGAGACGCTTCCAAGCCTGCTGCTTCAATACACCCCATGGATGATGTGGTTTGGGTGGTGTGGTGTGGGTGGGTTGGTGTGGGTTGTGTGGTTGGGTGTGGGGGGGGATGATGTGGGTGGTGTGGGGTGTGTGGGGGATGATGTGGGGTGTGTGGGGGATGATGTGGGGTGTGTGGGGGATGATGTGGGGTGTGTGGGGTGTGTGGGGGATGGTGTGGGGTGTGTGGGTGGTGGGGGCAAATGGTGTGGGGGTGTGGGGGATGGTGTGGGGGTGTGGGGAATGGTGTGGGTGGTGTGGGGGATGATGTGGGTGGAGTGGGGGATGGTGTGGGTGGAGTGGGGGATGGTGTGGGTGGAGTGGGGGATGGTGTGGGTGGAGTGGGGGGTGGTGTGGGGGATGATGTGGGTGGTGTGGGGGATGATGTGGGTGGTGTGGGTGGTGGTGTGGGGTGTGTGGGGGATGGCGTGGGTGGTGGTGTGGGGGATGGTGTGGGTGGTGGTGTGGGGGATGGTGTGGGTGGGGGTGTGTGGGTGGTGGTGTGGGGAGTGTGGGTGGTGGGGGCGAATGGTGTTAGTGGTGTGGGGGATGGTGTGGGTGGTGTGGGGGATGGTTTGGGTGATGTGGGGGATGGTGTGGGTGGTGTGGAGGATGGTGTGGGTGGTGTGGGGGATGGTGTGGGTGGTGTGGCGGATGGTGTGGGTGGTGTGGGGGATGGTGTGGGGGATGGTGTGGGTGGTGTGGGGGATGGTGTGGGTGGTGTGGGGGATGGTGTGGGTGGTGTGAGGGATGGTGTGGGTGGTGTGGGGGATGGTATGGGTGGTGTGGGGGATGGTATGGGTGGTGTGGGGGATGGTATGGGTGGTGTGGGTATGGTGTGGGGATGGTGTGGAGGATGGTGTGGGTGGTGTGGAGGATGGTGTGGGTGGTGTGGAGGATGGTGTGGGTGGTGTGGAGGATGGTGTGGGTGGTGTGGAGGATGGTGTGGGTGGTGTGGAGGATGGTGTGGGTGGTGTGGAGGATGGTGTGGGTGGTGTGGAGGATGGTGTGGGTGGTGTGGAGGATGGTGTGGGTGGTGTGGAGGATGGTATAGGTGGTGTGGAGGATGGTGTGGGGGGATGGTGTGGAGGATGGTGTGGGTGGTGTGGGGGATGGTGTGGGTGGTGTGGCGGATGGTGTGGGTGGTGTGGAGGATGGTGTGGGTGGTGTGGAGAATGGTGTGGGTGGTATGGAGGATGGTGTGAGTGGGGTGGGGGATGGTGATTCTCGCATCTCAGATTATTATTGACACCAAAAGAGCATGAAAGATATTATAATGAAGCACCACACAACAAAGAAACAAACTAATGTGTCCTGGCATATGTTTAAAAAAAAAAAATAAGAAGGTTGTTGGGGCCGGACTTATGGAACGAATTCCGCACTGGAACGAATCGGCTTCGCCCCATATAGTTCGTTCAAGTGAGGACACACTGTACTCTAGCAGGTAAGGCTTCGGCGACTTTAGGGGTCGTTGCGGGTTATGCGCCCCCATGTTGTCTAATTTATATGCATATGTCTGTGTAGGGAATTTTATTGCGATCACAGTGATACAAAAAAGAATGATGTTGAACAAGTTTGGACTTGATAAACCTGACATGAGTAGCAACATGTTCGCGCTGTTTGGCGTGCACGACTAACAAACGTCTTAGTTTTTTATTTGGTGCTGGCATCACGTTAGCTTTGGTGACATGTTATATGTATGTTCCTCTAGAACATTTCATTGAGAACATATTGATACCAAAATGAAACACGTACATCAAAAATTACGGTCAAAAACATGAAAAGAGTATAAACTTTTCAGTAGGGGTGTAGCAGATGTGCAGTTGGGCGTGCGGTAGCGGGTAACCCTTGGGCAACTTCCCACGGTCTTGCGGGTGGAGCGCGCCCATGTTTTGTACTTTATATTCATATGTCTGTGTACGGAATTTTATCGCAATCACAGTGATACCAAAATTAACGACGTAGAACAATTCTGGGGTTGACAAACCTGAAAAGAGCATAAACATTTCATCGATGTTTGGGGCTCAAGGCTAACGATCGCCTTAGTTTTTTATTTGGTGCAGGTCTCACGTCGGCTTTGGTGAAATTTTATATATATATATATATTCCTCTAGAGCATTCTCTTGCAAACAAGTTGATACCAAAATTAAATACATACATGGAAAATTAAGGTAAGCAGACCAAAAAGAGTATAAACATTTCAGTGTCACCGCGTGGTCGCCCGAAATGCCTGGCGCATGAGAGGAAAGTTAAAAAATCTTCTGCCAGGAGCACGATAGTGTTAATAACCCCGAGGATGACCAGGGAGACCCGCACTAGCGAACAGGGAAGAAGGGAAACTGGAGCAACCCAAAGTGCGTCCCCAGACAAGAGAAGTGTCTGCAGACACTAACAATGCTCACTTCTGTCATGTGAGGGATTCTAATCATCCTATTGATTGGTCTTCCTCCAAAATAATCTTTCCTGCCTCTACTCTACACAGATGCCGTCTTGTTGAATCGGCTCTAATACACAACGTACCCAACATGAACTTCAGTCCTGGCTTTGTTGCTGTGAACTTTTTTTTTTTTTTTTTTTTTTTTTTTTTTTTTTTGAGATATATACAAGAGTTGTTACATTCTTGTACAGCCACTAGTACGCGTAGCGTTTCGGGCAAGTCCTTAATCCTATGGTTATAGGTTATCTTGAGGTTATCTTGAGATGATTTCGGGGCTTTTTTTTTTTTAGTGTCCCCGCGGCCCAGTCCTCGACCAGGCCTCCACCCCCAGGAAGCAGCCCGTGACAGCTGACTAACACCCAGGTACCTATTTTACTAATAGGTAACAGGGGCATAGGGTGAAAGAAACTCTGCCCATTGTTTCTCGCCGGCGCCTGGGATCGAACCCAGGACCACAGGATCACAAGCCCAGCGTGCTGTCCGCTCGGCCGACCGGCTCCCCGGAATACGATCCCCTGCCGCGAAGAATCGTTTTTTCATCCAAGTACACATTTTACTGTTGCGTTAAACAGAGGCTACAGTTAAGGAATTGCGCCCAGTAAATCCTCCCCGGCCAGGATACGAACCCATGACATAGCGCTCGCGGAACGCCAGGCGAGTGTCTTACCACTACACCACGGAGACTGTTCCCTTTCGCAGTATATACTCAAATGCTCTAATCCTTTTAACAAATGTGACCTAACATAAGCTTTCCCTTCCATTTATCTTTCTTTCTCTTTCCTTTCCTTATTCTCTTCTCTCTGTTTTCTGTTCATTGTTTTCTCTTACGTTCCCTTGCTATCCTCTTCTTGTTCCTATTACTATCTCCTTCTCATTCGGTGGTTATAATAGGAGCTGCCTCGTATGGGCCAATAGGCCCCCTACAGTTCTTGTTCCTACTACTATCCCCTCTACTACACCTTACCTTGCTCCTCACCTCTCTCTTGCCTATTTATTACCTGCATCAATTTCCTCATCACAAACAGAATTATATGCCCTGAAGGAGGCAATAAACTATACAATTGAGAATAATTGACATGATGTCATCATTCATACAGACTCTAAATCTTCGCTCCAGGCATTGTTATCCAGTCAGCACAGAGATAATATACATCTCCTCACAGAAATTCAACATATAGGAAAAGATGCCCATAATCGAGGGCTGTCAATCACCCTAAATTGGATACCAAGTCACATTGGCATAAAGGGTAATGAAAAGGCAGACTCACTAGCAAAAACTGCCACTGCTCTACCTGTTGTACAGGTTCAAATCCCTCCAAGTTTCTCACAGATAAAGGAGCAAATCAAGAAGAAAATATTCTCAACTATCAAAAGTCGCCACAGAGCCAAAGTAGCAGAAGGAAGATCCACTGCGATATGGTATGAACAAGCCACTGGTTACTCCTCTTTCAAGCCTGGCAAAAAGATATCCAGAGACATTGCAGTAGCCATACACAGACTCAGACTTGGGTACAAGTGCTGCTGGGAGGTAATGAACCCAATAGTTAAAGAGTGTCACATCTGTGAAACTGAGGCAGAGCCGCCGCTATTGCACTACTTACTAGAATGTGAAGCTACTGAACCCCTGCGCATCAAACTCAACATTAATCTAATGTTGAGTTTGTTACCTAATGTTGTCTGCATCTAATGCAGACAGCAGCTGCATTAGATGCACATTCCACCGCGACTACAATGATTAGAAAAGCTGTTGAGGAATGGGACTCATTAGTGAGCATTCTGCATCTACATCCGCCACCAAGATAATGTTAATAAAAAGATTAAAACCAGTGCAATAAAACAGAAGCGACAAAATAAGCAGGGAAAAAGGAGAAGTCCTCTCCTCCATTTTAAACTTAGACCTAAACATCACAGGAAAAAAGTTATCATGTATACCACCAAACTCAATTACGGGCTCACCATAGCCCGTGCTACATGGACACTCTGTCCTGAATAGCTAAATCTTTAACAACAACAACAATCCTCATCACAATCGACTTGAGAATGGTCCAGGACAGATCGAAACGTTGTCGTCCCTTCACCTTCTAGTATGTGAAGGTGAAGGTGGTCGGCCGGCTCCCGCTCGGCCGACCGGGAGCCGATCGGCCGAGCGGACAGCACGCAGAACTTGTGATTCTGTGGTCCTGGGTTCAATCCCAGGCGCTGGCGAGAAACAATGGGCAGAGTTTCTTTCACCCTATGCCCCTGTTACCTAGCAGTAAAATAGGTACCTGGGTGTTAGTCAGCTGTCACGGGCGGCTTCCTGGGGGTGGAGGCCTGGTCGAGGACCGGGCCGCGGGGACACTAAAAGCCCCGAAATCATCTCAAGATAACCTCAAGAAGATGTGGTCTGGTCAACATGCTACTAAGTGGCTCCCAGAACTGAAGGGCAAGAGCTACGAGGAGAGGTTAGAGGCAATAAATATGCCAAAACTAGAAGACAGAAGAAAAAGAGGTGATATGATCACTACGTACAAAATAGTAACTGGAATTGATAAAATCGATAGGGAAGATTTCCTGAGACCTGGAACTTCAAGAACAAGAGGTTATAGATTTAAACTAACTAAACAAAGATGCCGAAGAAATATAAGAAAATTCACTTTCGCAAACAGAGTGATAGATGATTGGAACAAGTTAGGTAATTACCTAAGTGTAGTTACAGGATGAGAGCTACGCTCGTGGTGTCCCGTCTTCCCAGCACTCTTTGTCATATAAAGGTGAGAAGGTGGTGGAGGCCAAAACCGTCAGTAGCTTCAAAGCGTTATATGACAAAAAGTGCTGGGTAGACGGGACACCACGAGCGTAGCTCTCATCCTGTAACTACACTTAGGAAATTAAACTTAGGTAATTACACCAGCCATATCAAAACAAACTACCACGGCCCATGCGAAGCCGCAGGGATACCAGATTTGGGTCGCTAGAAGTCACGAGCGGAAGAAATAAAATCACAAATGAGACCATAAAACCAGACAAAATATTGTTGGTAACAATTGATTGCCTTTTTAGAGTACACAGGTCAGCTGTGAACAGCAAGCGAAAAGAATAGTAAGTAGCGAAACATACATAGCATAGATCTTCATGTGGAATACAAGTAACCCAATCAGGCTACAAGTAGCCCAATCAGGCTACAAGGAGCCCAATCTGGCATCCCTGCAGCGCAGGACAGGAGGTTCAAACCGCACAACCGCTCAGCGGGAAGGCGCCAACAAGGAACATGGAAAGAAAATGAGCCGTGACGAGACAGATCATGGAGAGGAGATACAATCACGAAAGAACGAAACAAGACCAAAACCCACGAAGAAGTACGGAGTAAGACCAACAAGCCCTAGAAAGGACCGGAGGGAAGCCACACTGGAAGACGACAGATGTTCCAATAATATGGGAAGAAGCAAAAACCTTCCCGAATCTTAGAGAACCTATAGAAGCAAGCATAAAGCACGAAGGCACATAAAGGCACAGTCGCACCCGAGACCAAAAGTCATGCAGAAGCCCGAGAAGAGGGGAATATGATGGCGAAGGACCATTCCAAGAAGGGCGGAGAAACGGAGAAAAACCCCATTGACAGGACGGAACCGACGGATCCAAGGGAGAAGGAACTGAACCCAGGGAGGGGCCGACGCCAAGCAACTCGAACGGAGAGAGGGGGGGGGGGAATCTCACTTCTCGTAACCGCAAGCCCAGCCCAGAGGGTAGAAAAAATCCTGGCGGGATCCAACGGGGTTCGATGGGCCCCCCCAAGTCAGCCCCTCACAAGCCCCGGGAACCCACACAGCAGACCCTGGGGCCAAACTGTCCTCCCAAATCCCCAGCTTCACAAGAAAAACCCGGGGCCTTTCCGGGTAGCCGGAAAAGTACTAAGGAAGGGAGCCCACTGGCAGGCTCATACAACACGACTGGAGGAACAGTCGCTACCCCGGAAGGGGAAACCCCAAAACCACCCGAGTTCCAAGACCATTGAAGCCCCGCCAGGACCACAAACCCACAAACGGTAAGGATCCGGATGCAGGGACGAAGGGGTGAAAACCAGACTAGACTAAAACGGGAAAGACAAAATGGCGCGGAAGGAAACAAAACTGAAGCGACCAACACCCCAAAGCCCTGTCACACCAACCAAAAACATGGCAGCCTTGGGGCTTCCAGGGAGCAAACAACCTAGAGCGTCGTGACCACTGAAACTCTACGTGCAACGCCCGTGCTGCCTGCACCCTCGCATAGTCAGCAGAAGACTGGGTAATAAAGCCACAAACAAGCAACAAAACTCGCAGGGCTCTGGGTCGAAGATGCCACCGACCCCACAGGCAGCACACGGAGGCAAAAACAGTGATAGTCACCCTGAGACAAGGGGACAGAGCAACCCTCAAACTCACACAAAGGGAGGGAGGGACTCCGGGGACATATCCATCGGACCTGCTCGTTCCTGTGGGAATTCCCAGGGTCCTGAGATGGAACTCACGCTCAAGGAAGCTCAGGCAGGGTACTGCTAACCGGCGACCAAGTCTACCAAACAACTTTCTAAGAACTGAACCCCCCGGGACATGTACACTCACGAGGACCTAGCAGGGGAAACCACCAGAAGAAGGAAGAACACTCAGTACACAGAGGGGCAAGAACCAAGGCAGACCCCCCCCCCCCACCAGGCAGACAAACAAAAAGAAAACGAAAACCCCGCAGGAGAACAATGTACCGAGGCGGAACAGAGCCGGCTGCTATGATTGGTGAAAACAACCTGCGCAGTATCCTGAGCAGTGCAAACTGCCCCCTACCCTAAGGTGAACAAGGGAAACAGAACACCCGAGCACACAAAGGGCGGCTGAAAACCAAGCAATAAACGGCCTGGCAGAGGCAGAACCCAAGGATCTTGTGGATGGTTGCTCAAGCCCCAAGGGCAGTACTTACAGGGCACCTAGAGAAGGAAATCCTAGGCGCATGCAGCCTGAGTACTGGAGAATCCCTCCCGGCTCATGCACCACCTAGAAGACAGTCACCACACTCTACGTACAGTGCTGAAACAACCACTGAAGCCGGAGCACATGACCGTTGCCTATAGCATCAGCCTCAGAACTGAAGGGTGGATAGTCGGGTGTGGGTCTGGGGCTCCCCCTTTCCCCTCCCGGGAAGGGGGGAGCTGTGCAGACTGCGGCGTGGCGAAGTGTGATGTCATGCTCGTTTGCTCGTTTCTTTTAGGGGAGTTCTATCCACTTGCTTGCCAACAAGTACTACCCAAGGGCAGTACTTACAGGGCACCTAGAGAAGGCAACCCTAGGCGCATGCAGCCCGAGTACTGAAGATAACTCCTGGCTCTCGCACCCACAGAAAACAAACACCACACATGAAGCACAGTGATGTAGAGACACCGGAGCCAGAGCACACGATCTTCGCCTATAGCATCAGCCTCAAGAACTGAGGTGTGGGTAGCCGGCGTGGAGGGTCTGGGGCGCCCCCTTCCCCCTCCTGGGGAGGGGGGGAGCTGCGCAGACAGCGGCGCGGCGACGTGTGACGTCACACTAGTTTGCTTGTTTCTGTTGGGGAGTTCTATCCACTAGTTCGGCTTTTGGTAGCAATTTTAACCAGAATAGGGGTTTGTTTTGAGGCGCTTACCTTTCTGGGTGCCTGATCTGGTTGATGGCAGACATAGAATGCTTCCAATCACAGTGGGGGGTTTCTATACGCCATTGCTTCCCTTGCCTCATGAGGGAGCCCAGTTCTGGCCCAGTTCCCTGGTAGGCCTAAAAACTCCATACACATGACTGATGCCAAAATCTGACATTAGCATATCAGCCTGAGAAAGCTCTGGGGAGCCGACGGGGCTCCCCCCAGAAAAAATGGTTGAAACAATTTGAAAAACGAACAAATGCCATAAAGGTTTGTTCAGTATTTGTCGGGAAGGCTGTTTCATTATGACAATCTTTCTTTGTTTCAAATGTGTTTCATTTGTTTTGTAATTTTCATTTATGTCTCAATAATGGAGCAGCCTACCCGACAAACACTGAACGAACCTTTATGGCATTTGTCTGCCTTTCAAATTGTTTCAACAGTTTTTTTGTTTTTTTGTTTTTTTTTTTTATTTAAGAAACATGGAGCAGCCTACCTGCCGAACACTGAATGAACTTTTTTGACATTTGTTGTTTTTCAAAATATTTCATCTACTTTTTTCTACATAAAGCTAATGCTTTGCAACATCACAGCAGTCACCCCTTTATATCCCAGCATCATTAGCACCTTAAAAAAAAAAAAAATTATTTGCATCGTCGGAGGCGTCCGAGAATGTGTGAGAAGCAGCGCGACCCCACCATGTGGTGCTGTCGTCATTCAAACGAGCGCTCGCCATGCGAGACGAATTGTTGGCGATCTGGGCGCTCGTTACCCAAAATTCTCGCCAATTGAGACGGTCGTCACTCGAGGTTCTACTGTATTTGTATAAAAAGACCAGAGCATCAAAACAGAGTTTGAGAGAAAAAGATGACAACATACCATGCACGGGTTGACAGTAAGAGCACTCTTGATAAAAGAAAACTGCAATACAGATGTCTGGCGTTTAGTTTCACGGGAAAACTCTTCATCAAAATCCTTTCCTGGAACTGTGTTTTCTGTAGTTTCTTTCCTTGTATAATCTGACTTTCTTAGATACTGATAGCTCTCGGCTCCTTTACTCCTTGGCTGGTTCTCAATACATTGTTCATACTGTTGAATACACCATACTTCATAGCCCTCTGCACCCCATTCCTGTGAATAATCAAATGAACATAAAATTATCATTCTCTTAATTTAAGTGTGAACTTGACTTAGCTATATAAATTTATTTCGTAGTTCTACATGCTTTCTTGTTTTAATGTTTGTAGTTGAATCTTGACAGTTTTCATCTTACTTCTTTTCAGAATATAATCGATAAACCTTGCTATATTCTTACCCTGTCCTTTATTCAACTAGATTCCTATTTTTTGCAATATTTATTCTTTCATTTCCAACATATTTTGTTAAAGAGCGACTTACTTTATCTCTCCCACCTATTTTACTGAAACAAAACATTTCTAGAATAATATTCAGACAAGTAGTCACTAACTTTGACAGTATTTCCTTAAATTTTCTTCATCTAGCAACTTGTTACTTTTTATCACACTCTTACAGATCTCATAAAATATCCTAGGTGTAGTCAACGGAGACATGCAATATTATACATGGCTGTAAACTGGATATTCCCTCTAGTACTTAATTCACCATCAATATTAGCCCCTAACTGTGCAGGCTATAATGCTGTCTGTCAAAATCAAGAAAAAAAAACTTGTATGTAATGAAACCCCTTTTTCTGGGTGAGGCCCCGGATGTTCCCCGAAGCCATCCGGCCTGATATGTACGTATTACACTGTGGCATCAGTCAATTCAATTGGAGTTCTTGCCTACCAGGGACCACGAGCCAGAACCTGGCCCCTCCCTCAGAGAGATATGAGGAGCAATGGCTTATAGAAACCACCATGTGGTTGGAAGCATTCTATGTCTGCCAAAGACCGGGTTAGGTACCTAGATATGTAGGTGCCCCAAAACGGACCCCAACTGGTGAAACATTGCTAACAAAAGTCGAACTGCTAGGCAGAACTCCCCAATCTGAAAACAAGCATGACGTCACACCAACACCTCATGGGGAGCCTGACAGCTGAATGAACAGCACTTCGGATTCGTAATCCTGAGGTTTTAGGTTTGGTCCCGGTGGAGGCGGAAACATATGGGCAGAGTTTCTTTCACACTAATGTGCCTGTTCACCTAGCAGTAAATAGGTACCTGGGAGTTAGACAACTGCTACGGGCTGCTTCCTGGGGGTGTGTAACAAAAATGAGGGCTAGTCGAGGACCGGGCCACGCGGATGCTAAGCCCCGAAATCATCCTAAGATAACCATCTCAAGAAGATAACTGCCGAGCTGCGCAGCGGGAGGGGAAAGGGGAGCTCCAGGCCTATGTGCTGGCCATCCACCCCTAGTTATGAAACTGAATGTCAAAAAATGCAGAACCACCGAATGGAGGGAGGGAGGGTTGCCAAGGAGCCTCCGGAACTCACCGTGAAAATGCCATTTCATTACATTCAATGCTGGTTTTCTGTGGAGAGCCCTTCTGGAAATACCTAACCACAGAATAATAAAAAAGAGACTCACCCGGGAGGCAGCCACCACTCACACCTTAACTCGAACTCGAGGAAACTGGCTGCAACCTGCGACCCAAAGCGACACACGCCTGACTAAGTCCAGGAACAATAATGAGGTAACGGGTGGCCAGGACCCTGTTCACCATCCAAAATCCTTGCGACCGAATGTCAGTCCAAGATATGCAGTACAGTATTACCAAATATGGCAGCTAGAGCAGCAAATTTGCGAGCATCATAGGCGGTACGAGGATAGACCGCAGGCTGGCTAGACCTAATAACCCTGCGCACAACCTGAGAGTTGACAACTGGGTCAACCCAAAGCACATCCTCGGTCAAGGAGGCCTTGGAGCGCAAGTAATGGCGAAGAGCCGCAACCGGCCACAACACATGATGCACTTTCGGCCAAATTAAACAAGCATCAACCACCTAAGGACCCCTCTGGTAAGCCGACATCTTGTTCTTCGCCAGAAAAGCAGATGACAACTGCAAACAAACAAACAAACCGACCACCAGGACTAAAAGAGCAAAAACCCCTGAGCCAGAGGAGAGCATGAAGCTCCCCAACCAGACCCCCGGAGGCCAATACCAACAAGAAGAGTGCCACATTAAAAATACTCCCTAACCGAAGGTGTCCCAACAAACCGAGGAGAAGAGAAAAGAGAGCACCTGGTCCAATGACCACAATTGCTTTCTCCCAAGTGTTGATGTCGATGTTCAGCTGCTTGAGGACGCGTTTGCAGGTATCTTTGAAATGCAGCTGGGGTCTTCCGGTGGGCTGCTTTTCTGATGCCAGTTCTCCATATAAGAAGTCTTTCAGTATGCGGCCATCTTCCATGTCCCAGCTACTGCATGTGTGTCTACTTCAGGAGAATTAACACTGAAGGGATTCCTGTTCTTTCGAGCACTGTAATTACCTAAGTGTAATTACTTAAGTGTAGTTACAAGATGAGAGCTATGCTCATGGTGTCCCGTCTCCCCAGCACTCTTTGTCATATAACACTTTGAAATTACTGACGGTTTTGGCCTCCATCACCATCTCACCTAACTTGTTCCAACCGTCTACCACTCTGTTCACAAAAGTGAATTTTCTTATACTTCTCCGGCAGCTTTGTTTCATGAGTTTAAATCTATGACCTCTTGTTTTTGAAGTTGCGGGTCTCAGGAATTCTTCCCTATCAATTTTATCAATTCCTGTTACTATTTTTTATGTAGTGATCATATCTCCTCTTTTCTTCTATCTTCTAGTTTTTGCATATTTAATGGCTCTAACCTCTCCTCGTAGCTCTTGTCCTTCACTTCTGGGAGCCACTTAGTGGCATGTCGTTGCACCTTTTCCAGTTTGTTGATGTGCTTCTTAAGATATGGGCACCATACAACTGCTGCATATTCCAGGTTTGGCCTAACAAAAGTCGTGAACAATTTCTTTAGTATTTCTTCATCCATGTATTCAAAAGCAATTCTGAAGTTAGAAAGTGTAGCAGAGGCAGTAGCATGGAGCTGGTCGGCTGAGCGGACAGCACACTGGACTTGTGATCCTGTGGTCCCGGGTTCGATCTCGGGCGCCAGCGAGAAACGATGGGCAGAGTTTCTTTCACCCTATGCCCCTGTTACCTAGCAGTAAATAGGTACCTGGGAGTTAGTCATCTGTCAGGGGCTGCTTCCTAGGGGTGGAGGCCTGGTCAAGGACTGGGCCGTGGGGACACTAAAAAAGCCCCGAAATCAACTCAAGATAGGCTCCTCGCACAATGTTCTTAATGTGGTCCTCAGGTGACAGGTTTCTATCTAAAACCACCCCTTGAGGTTACCTTGAGGTTACCTTGAGGTGCTTCCGGGGCTTAGTGTCCCCGCGGCCCGGTCGTCGACCAGGCCTCCTGGTTGCTGGACTGATCAACCAGGCTGTTAGACACGGCTGCTCGCAGCCTGACGTATGAGTCACAGCCTGGTTGATCAGGTATCCTTTGGAGGTGCTTATCCAGTTCTCTTGAACACTGTGAGGGGTCGGCCAGTTATGCCCCTTATGTGTAGCGGAAGCGTGTTGAACAGTCTCGGGCCTCTGATGTTGATAGAGTTCTCTCTCAGAGTACCTGTTGCACCTCTGCTTTTCAACGGGGGTATTCTGCACATCCTGCCATGCCTCCTGGTCTCATGTGATGTTATTTCTGTGTGCAGGTTTGGGACCAGCCCCTCAATTATTTTCCACGTGTAAATTATTATGTATCTCTCCCGCCTGCGCTCAAGGGAGTACAGATTTAGGCTCTTTAGTCGGTCCCAGTAATTTAGATGTTTTACTGAGTGGATTCTAGCAGTAAAGGATCTCTGCACGCTCTCCAGGTCAGCAATTTCTCCAGCTTTGAAAGGGGCTGTCATTGTGCAGCAGTACTCCACTCTAGAGAGCACAAGCGTTTTGAAAAGTATCATCATCGGTATAGCATCTCTAGTGTGGAAAGTTCTTGTTATCCAGCCTGTCATTTTTCTTGCAGTTGTGACGGCTACTTTATTGTGTTCTTTAAAGGTAAGGTCTTCCGACATGAGTACACCCAGATCCTTTACATTGCCTTTTCGTTCTCATGTTATGATTTGCCTGAGTTTTGTACGTGGTTTCTGTTTTTATATTTTCAATTTTTCCGTAGCGCATGAGCTGGAACTTATCCTCGTTAAACACCATATTATTTTCTGTAGCCCATAGATAGACCTGATCTACATCTGATTGGAGGTTTGCCATGTCCTCTATGTTGCCAACTCTCATGAAAATCCTAGTGTCATCTGCAAAGGATGATACTGTGCTATAGGTTGTGTTCTTGTCTATGTCCGATATGAGGATGAGAAAAAGTACTGGAGCAAACACAGTACCCTGGGGAACTGAGCTCTTCACGGTTGATGGGCTGGATCCCCTAGATCCCTTTCTTTGTCAGAATTCTTTAAAGATTTCTCACATAATTTATAGGTTGTGTGGGGTCTATGTTCTCCTATTCCACATTACATAACATGGCATTTATTCACATTAAATTCCATTTGCCAAGTGCTGCTCCATATACTTATTTTGTTCAGGTCTTCTTGAAGGGCATGACAATCATCTAGGTTTCTTATCTTCCCTATTATCTTACCACCATCAGCAAACATGTTCATATAATTCTGTATTCCAACTGGTAGATTGTTTATGTAGACAATGAACATTACCGGTGCAAGAACTGAACCCTGTGGTACTCCACTAGTGACATTCCTCCAATCCGATACATTGACTCTGATTACAGCCTTCATTTTTCTGTCAGTCAGGAAATTTTTCATCCATGTTAGAAGCTTACCTGTCACCCCTCCAATATGTTCCAGTTTCCAGAACAACCTCTTATGTGGAACTCTGTTGAAAGCCGTTTTTAGGTCCAGATAGATGCAGTCAACCCAACCATCTCTTTCGTGTAAAATCTCTGTGGCTCGATCAAAGAAACTGAGTTAGTTTGTTACATGGGATCTTCCAGATCGAAAACCATACTGTCTGTCTGATATTGTATCGTTTTTCTCCAGGTGTTCTACCCATTTAGTTTTAATTATTTTTTCCAATATTTTGACTGACACTATGACACAATGATACAAATCTATAATTAAGGGGGTCTTCCCTGCTGCCACTTGTGTAGATTGGAACTATGTTAGCCTTTTTCCACACATCAGGTGTGTTATATTATTATATTGTTCCAGGTGCTATATTGAATGTGTGGATGACAAATACCAGCTGTGGTATGGTGCGCCATGAACGGTACTCCGCGTGCAAATTATTTCTTCTAGAGTGGGTGTGGACATGAGGACTTATATGAGATTGCAATGAGTGTGAGGGGACTGATATGAGATTGCATGGGTGCAAAGATGGACACTTAATTGCTAATAAAAATGTCACGATTATGTTTATGAAATAAAACCTGTATAATTTATTCAGGCAGCAGCCATCAGGTGGGATACGATGCCCAGAAATAGTACAACAACATGGTAGCATGTCAATACTACAGAAGTATTTTGAGGAACAAATTCAACACATATTTAACACAGCATTCTTTGCACAGCTTGAACAATATAATGGGAATGAGGGACAAAGATTACACATATTCCAGGGCTAACAGAAATGTTATCTGGGAGTTGAAGGCTATAAATGAGTACTTACCATGTTTGTGATGGTTATGGCTCTTGATAATGGATCCTCAGTATAATCCCAACGCAAGGATACAGTGAGTAGTGAACCAAACACACTCCACAAAGACAACCCGCCACCTTCCCAACTCAAGCCAAGCACTGTGCCATCTGGGGTCCACTTCATATAACCTTAAATAAAACAAAGTTTATTCAAGATTATAATAAAAAAAACCGGTGTTGAATGTAATGAAACACCATTTTCTGGGTGAGACCTGGTGACTCCCTGGAGCTTATCCAGGCTGATATGCTAATGTCAGACTTTGGCATCGGTCATGTGTATGGAGTTCTATGGGCCTACTGGGGACCACGAGCCAGAACCTGGCCCCCTCAGAGAGGCATGGGGAACAATGGCCTATAGAAACCCCTGTGCGGTTGGAAACATTCTATGTCTGCCATCGACTGGGTCAGGCACCCAGAAAGGTAAGCGTCCCAATCACAATAGCGTGATGGATCAAATGTGTAATGAAGTAAGGGCGAAGAGGTAGAACGGCCTATTGACATAGCTCGAGTGCATGGGGGAGTTGTGTAAAACCCTGGTTTGTGTCTTGGAGAGGCTGCAGGATCCAAGTAAGTTCAGTAGAACTTCTGGTTTCAACTCTTTTGGCCATGTCGTAGCTCAGTCGATTAAGGAAGCGTCTGGGATGTTCTCGGATGTAGGTTTGAATCCTTGTCACAGACCTTGTAGATTTGTTCATTTGATGCATCACGCTATTGTGATTTCTGTGTGTAATGAAGTAAGGGCAAAGATGTAGAACAGCCTATTAATATAGCTCGAGTGCAGGGGGGAGTTGTGTAAAACCCTGGTTTGTGTCTCGGAGAGGCTGCAGGATCCAAGTAAGTTCAGTAGGACTTCTGGTTTCAACTCTTTTGACCATGTCGTAGCTCAATCGATTAAGGCAGCGTCTGGGATGCTCTCAGGTTCGAATCCTCGTCACGGCCCTTGAGGATTTGTTCATTTGATGCATCATGCAATTGTGATTTGTGTGTGTAATGAAGTAAGGGTGAAGAAGGAGCACGGCATTGACATAGCTCGAGTGCATGGGGGGAGTTGTGTAAAACCCTGGTTTGTGTGAGTAGCTACATCTTTGTGCCTTTACTCACCATGCAACCTTAGATGTATAGTTATGGTGAACAAAACATGTAAATACTTATATATAACATCTGTGTATAGTGAATAAAGGCAAAAACAGTATCGTGGGAGGAGAATGAGGGCAAGTGAGGTGTTGTTGAGGGAGGGAGTGGCAGTGAGTGGCTGGCTGGTGTGTGGCGGTCACTCCTTGTTGCATTTTGACTCAATACCAACTTAGTGGTTCGTTATGGTGAGCAAAACATGCAGATACTTATATATAACCTGGGTATATAGTGTAATAACATCAAAACTATTTGCTTATTGTTTTATAAACATAATAATTGAATCACTAATATGAACACCATAATTTTGAGTACAGTGATGATTCACATATTTTATTATATAAATATATCACAATTCACTGTATTGAATAATATTACTGCAAAAAACTAAGAAAAAATCAATCAGAGACATTGAAATAATTAGGTAATAATATATTTGTGGCCACTGCCGCCTGACAGCTCAAGCGGAGTAGATCTCGTCTGGCGAAGGCTCTGTCAACGCCCCTTTTTTGCCAGACTTCCCTACCCTATTGCGGCTAAAATATGCCACCCATGATTTTTTTGTTATTTTTTCTGTGATCAGGAAACAAAAATAAACACTTTTATATGGCGAAAGAATTTTTTGCAATTTTTTTTTTGTTGCGCCTGTGGGTGTTAAAGCTATTTGGATCCCTAACGGTTTGAGGGTTAATCGACTGAGCTACGTCATGGTCAAAAGTCGTCAAAACCGAAGTTCTACTGAACTTACTGGATCCTGCAGCCTCTCTGAGGCACAAACCAGGGTTTTACACAACACCCCCTATGCACTCGAGCGATGTCAATAGGCCGTTCTCAGTTAGAGGCTGCAGGATCCAGTAAGTTCAGTAGAACTTTGGTTTCAATTCCTTTTGACCATGTGGTAGCTCAGTCGATTAAGGCAGCGTTTGGGATGCTCTCGGACGCAGGTTCGAATCCTCGTCACGGCCCTTGTGGATTTGTTCATTTGATGCATCACGCAATTGTGATTTCTGTTTGTAACACAGTGTCTTGGAACACTACGAATGTTCTACTGCCAAAATATTGTGAACGTGTTCAATATACATAGGACTGGCAAGAAAAACATTATAAATGCATTTGCAATTGTGCGGAAAAAATTAACAAAAAAATATTTGTGGCAACTCATGTATGTTGAAGCTGGTGTGCGATTGGCTCCAGGAGTCTACGGCATGGGTGTCCACCAAATCATGACATCACATGCCATTTTCTGGAGCCCACTGCAGCCAAAGTACAATTTTGATTTTATTTCAACATATATGTGGTCAGGGAAGGGTATTTAACAATATTAGAAGTCCGAAAAAAAATTTGCGAACAATTTATTTTCTGCGCACCAGGGGTTTGCCATATTTGGGGGCAGAGCAGTGCAGTGGTTAAGGTTGTAAAAAACAGACTGTTGGTACCTGTTTCCGGACACATCACAGTGTGGAGGATCTGCGACCAACTTGCAGAACACCCTACGGATAACTCAGGGACAGTCACACCAACAAGCCGGACAGAATAAACCATGGATGGAGATTGAGAAGAGTCAAGTGTGGTACAGTGGTAGAGGTTGTGACTGGCAACCAGTCCATTGGTTGTGGGTTTGAGTCCCCTAAGAGCACCAGTTGATTTTCTCGTTGCTATATACAGTATCACGTTTGTGTGATTTCTCTGTGTACAGTGTGTCCTCACTTAACACTTTCGCCCGGGCATGACGCAGCATTGCGTCATCCGTTTACTGGCGGTAATTCCGGGGATGACGCAGCATTGCGTCATCCACTTTAAATAATCGCCAAAAATCAGGTTTTTATCCGATTTTTTTGGGACTGGTTTTAAAATGCGCGCCAATGTCTTCCCATTTTCTTTGTTGAGCCTCGTGGCCCTCAGGCAGCTTGGCACATGCTGTGGGCCCATTGTTTTCACTCCACTGTTGTGACCAATGTCGCCTCCCCTCGCATCTCAAACGTGTGAACATTTCGGCTATTTTCCGTGGCTATATTTCTTACTGCGGCTTTAGAAACTATCTACGCTTACTCCACGATGGATAGTGATCATGAACAAGGCCCTTCCAGGAAGAAAATTGCGAAAGAAAGGCTTGAAAAGGGCGGGAATTGGGAGTGTAGCTGGAAGGCGGCTGAGCACTCACTCGCGGCTAATGCGTGGCCCGTCTTCAACTCGTCGGCGGTTGGAGCGTGACCAGGTTTTTTATTTTATATGCTAATGTTCCTCTAGAGAATTCTATTGCGAACCCATTGAGACCAAAATGAAAGACTTAGGATAAAAATTGAGGTGACCAGAGTGAAAATAGTGAAAACATTTTATCGCGTTTGCGCGCTCCTGGGTAACTCGTTCGCACTTTCTCTGTTTGCTGCGGGTAATTAGTCGGGCTTTTGGAGTTTATATGCATTTAGTGCTGTAGAGAATTCTATTGCGAACACAATGATACCAAATTTAATCTCGTAGGACGAGAATTAAGGTGACAAAGTTGAAGAGAGTATACACTTTTCAGAATTTACGCGCACTCCCTTGACACCCTGGGTCCCATATCGCCCAGTTGAGGGGTGGCGAGCGGGGTGCACCAAAGTGTTAACGAACTATATGGGGGCGAAGTCGATTCGTTCCAGTGCAGAATTCGTTCCATCCGTCTGGCCCCAACAACCTTTTTAAAAATTTTTTTTTTTTTTTTTTACATATGCCAGGACACATTGGCATTAGGAAACATTGCACCTGACTCATGAAGGGAGTCCTTGCTAGTGCTGGTCCTGTAGGCCTACTGTGAAACCGTACCAAAAACTTTTTAATTTTAGTTTGTTTCTTCGTTGTGCGGTGCTTCATGATAATATCTTTCATGCTCTTTAAGTGTCGAAAATAATCTGAGATGAGAGAATCACCATCCCCCCCCCCCACACCATCCTCCACACCCACACCATCCCCCATACCCACCACACCATCCCCCATACCCACCACACCATCCCCCACACCATCCTCCACACCCCCCACACCATCTCCCATACCCACCACACCACCACTCACACCATCCCCCATACGCACCACACCACAACCCACACCATCCCCCATACCCACCACACCACCCACACCCTCCACTACACCATCCCCCACATATATAGAGGTATTGAAAGTATTAGCTTGCGGATACAATTAAAGGACCGAGAGTTAAATTTCATTAATCTATACATCTCTGATAGCTCCCTTGATTTAAGATACTTGCCAGATTCCTTCTTTTCTGAAGATACACTTGTGGTAGGGGATTTTAATGCCAGACATCCAGCTTTAGGATCAAGGGGTAAAGCAAATAGGAATGGTTGCAGATGGTACCAGTTTTTGCAGGAACATGAAGATGTTCAACTGCTGGGCGAGCCCTCTCCTACTCATTGGAGGGGAGGGAGATTAGATTATGCTTGTTTTATAAATGCTGAGGGCATAGAGGGGAATTGTCTTACTGTGGATGAAATGCTAAGTGATCATTTTGCATTACAAATACAGCTTAAACTAAATAAAAAGCATGCCTGCCTTCAGAGGAAAAGGTTAAAGTTTAATGAGGGAGAATTAAGGGGTCTTGTTGGCCATATTAAGTCTTGGTATGATACTTATAAGCCAGTTTTGGCAGAAGCATTTTATGAAGATTTAATTAAGGAGGTAGATGTATTTAATGCAACATTGAACAGGAAAACATCTAGTATAAAAAAGCATCCCCCCAGAAAAGAAAATTATACACATGACAAGATGCTTAAGGGGTGGACATTGACAATGAGGAGAGCTCACAGGGATTGGAATAGGAATGGTAGGACTGAGGAAGGGAAGAATGCTTTACTGGCAGTTGCTAGGCTGTGTGGGGAGAAGAGAAAGGAAATTAGGAGCAAGTATTGGCAGGAGTTTGCAGAGAAAGTTGGGAGTAACAGAAACTTGAAGGAAATCTGGCAAGACGTAAATAAAATAAGGGGTAAAAAGCATAATTTTGTTGCACATCCTGACCCTCAAGGAACTGCAAATGGTCTCGTAAATAAATGGGCGGAAGCTGCCAAACTTAGTTCATTACCAGCTGTAACGAGAGAGTCATTAGATTCTTGGAAAGATCTAAGAAAGGATTTTATACTTACAGCAGGTAACAGTGGTGATGTCACTTGCACAGTTATTACCAGAGAAGAACTAATAACGGCGATTAAAGTTGGGAAATCTACCGCCCCTGGGGAGGATGGAGTAACTTATGAAATACTTAATGAACTTGCCAATATGACGAAAAGCCCACTTTTAGACCTCTTTAATATTAGTAATAAAGAGGGCAGTATTCCCAATAAATGGAAAAAAGCTATGATCATCCCTATCCCTAAAGCCAATGGAGAGTACAGACCTGTGTCTTTAACCTCGTGTTTTTGTAAAATGATGGAGAGGATCATTTTAAATAGACTTTTATATATAATAGGTGATCAGCTGTCTAGTAATTTGTTCGGGTTCCTCAAAGGAAAAAGTACCTCTGATTGTATTATTAAATGTCTAGCTAATGAAAATGATTATTATAGAATTTTCATTGATTTACAAGGAGCTTTTGATAAAGCCAACAAAGAGGTTATTTTATATGAATTAGCTAGTCTTGGTGTTAAAGGGAGATTATTGCGCTGGATCTTTATCTTTATTATTATCTTTACGAAAGGAAGGCTCAGATGTGGTATCAAGGTTGTATGTCAGGTGAGAGGTTTTTTGAACTCGGCACACCTCAGGGAGGAGTGTTGAGTCCCACCCTGTTTAATGTACTAATGAATAAGATAGCATCTGAGAGATACTCAAATGGGGTAACTCCGATCATATATGCTGATGATATTTTGTTTCAGGGCAAGGATATTTCAAAGGTTCAAACAGTGTTGGACAATTTCGGAAACCTGTGTCACCATATGGGACCGGTGGTTAATGAAAACAAAACTAAGTTTGAATGTAGAAGTCGGAGGCCCATTATACTGAAAATAAACGGTAAAATATAGAGAGTTAATATATATAAATATTTAGGTATATATGTTGGATATACCCATGAGAGTTTGGAAGCTGAGATGAAAAGACTGTTGGGTCAATGTCGGAAGAGATTACAACCTCTGAAGGCCTTGGCATGCTGTGGAAAGGGAGTGGGAGTCCCTGTGCTACGAATGATATACTTGAGTACTGTAAGATCTCCTATTGATTATGCTGCACCTGTCATTTCTTGTTTTGGTAAAGGTAGGATGGGCAAGTTGGAGAAGGTACAAAATGAAGCCATGAGAATTATCTTAGGATGCCCAAGAAATGCTATGATTGAGATAATGAGGTTGACAGGTCTCCTCTCACACCTCCAGGACCCCCCCCCCCCTCCTTTCAATGACTCGAGGAGTGACACACTGGTACCCCGCGATAAATAGTAATAATAAAATAAAGAGCCTTAAACAGAACATGTGTGGAAGTATCAGAGCTTATATATATGAATGCTACACAGTATTCATCTATAGACATCCATATATGGTGAAACACATGTGAAGAACCTCTCACACACTCACAGCTTCCTGACAAGAGGGAGCCAGCTTAGCTTAGCTGCCAACACCCACACATCGTGTCAGCAAGTCGGACAGCCCGCCTGCTTTCATACCTCTCACTGTATTTCCCACTTCTATACTTCCCTTCACCTATGCCTCTCCTTCCTCTCTACTCGGCCCCCCCCCCCCCAAAAAAAAAAAAAAAAAAGAGGTACCCGGCCCCACACAAACCACCACAATGCCAAGTCAGCTATTGTTTTATACACGAAACAATGAAACATGTTAATGATTAATAATGTATATTAATACAAAAAAATTAATATATTTTGGGATAAATATTTTACAACTAAGATTGAGATTTTTTATAGAGTATGGATTAGAGGTTTGGCAGCCATGCGTGGTCAGCAACCTTCCCCCCTCCGCCTGCTTCCCTACACTCCCTCTCTCTCCACTTCCACCTCCCCTGACAACACATTCCACCACTGACCCCACCTGCCTCCTTCCACCACCTGCCTCCCCTGACATCTCCCACCAATGACCCCACCAACCTCCACTGACACCACCTGCCTCCCCTGACACCATTTTATCACCCTTCAACCATTTCCCTCCATCCTTCAACTATTTCCACCACCTCACACCACCTGCCTCCCACTGCCACCACCTGCCTCCCCTGACACCACCTGAAATGATGCCAGCCACCTCACCAAGCCCTGACATTCACACGTTATTGGCCTACTCAAAATTTAATCTAAATAGATTTACAAATTGTTTTCAAATAATATTGTTTGTTGTTATAATTAATAAAATGTTGTCTGTTTTGAAGTTTTATTCATTTTATACAGTACAGTACTGTATTAATACCTAATGTATTACAGGACAGTATGTAGGCTGTTAGTGGAAGGGAGGGAGGGAGGGATCCAGGAAACCCCCCCTCCCACCCACCCCACCCCAATGGCTCAAGGAGCGATGTTTTCTACACCCCAACTGTATTAATTTAAAAATTCTGTGTAAAGGAAATGTGTTCAAACTGTTTAAAATATGTACTGTATATATATCACAATTCTCACCATTATTATTGCTCCAATATGACATTTTTCTAATAAAAAGGCTATTTTCAGTGTAGATAATGAGATAATTATCATTAAATTGACTCATGGCATCTAATGACGAGAGGAGAGTTAGTGGCTGGTCTCAGGTGGTGGTGCAGGAAGAAGGCCAAGAAGAGGGGGGGAGGGGGGGGCTGGAGAGGGAGCATGGAGCCGCCAGTCACATGTTGCCTCTACAGCCTCTACTGACACCACGATTACTCCAGCTTCCCGTGACAACTTCTACCACTGACACCACTTGCCTCCTGACAACAACAACTCTCACCAATGTCCCCCTGACACCATTTTATCACCATTTCAGCTGGTTGTCAGTTGCCTGGCTGACAACCTGCCTCCCATGAGAATACGTAACTTACACCACCTGCCCCCTAACAAAAAACCCTGACTACTGACACCACTTGCCTCCTCACAACAACTCTCTCACCAATGCCCTCCCTGACACCATTTTTATCACCATTTCTCCCTAGAAACAATGGGCAAGGATAATAAAACACTATATAACTGTTTACACTCTGGCGAATCATAGTTGATGACAGCCAGCTCCGACGCTCGGCCTCGGTGACCGCTTGGATGAACATTCCTCGCTTAATCGAACATTTGTACTGTATGTTCCACTGAACATTTGGTACCGAATTCAATTTGTTCGGCTCTTCCGGGAATTCGATAGCGCGGGGTTCATTAGACTGAGGAAGCACTGTAATTATTATTACTGAGACAATCCACTGGGGCTCTGAGGTGATGCAAACTCGTGACCCAGGCACTACCAGCAGCATACTCTATACCATTGTACCACCACTGACCAGGACAAAGTTACACAACCTGAGATTCTACTGAATTGACAAAAAGTCTGGAGGCCTCTCCTGAAGCCAGTCCAAGTTTACCTATGACCCCAAGCACTCGGGTGTTGGCAAAGCAGTTCAACACCATACTCCTCAACTTCAGATACTCACAGAAAATCCACACTAGTGGATTGATATACAGTATATCAATGAGAAAATCTTTTTTCTCATTGATATACTGTACTGTATTTTTCTCATTTCTCATCTCAAAAAAAAAAAAAAATCTCAATGAGCCAAGTGGATTTTCTATCAGGAGAGAAGATAATACAATAGTTATATTATCAGTAATGACGATGGAGCATCACAGCATAACTATAACATAACTACAAATAGATAATCACCTATATACAATACATGAACAGAACAGATATTAAAGAATCTTTTTAAGCACTTACTGACAGATCCTGGAGAGCCTCCGTAGTCTCTGTTAGAGAGAATCATCCGATGAGATACTTCTAATCCCCCCGTTGCCTCATCAACCATGTACACAACACCCTGAGAGCTGAAAAAAAAACAGCGTTGAATGTAATGAAACACCATTTTCTGAGTAAGTCCCGGAGGCTCCCCGGAGCTATCCAGGCTGATAGTCCTAACTTCTGGCATCAGTTGATGTGGGTGGAATTCTAGGCTTACTGGGGACCATGGCTAGAACCTGGCCCCCTCAGAGGCACGAGGAGCGATGGCAAATAGAAATGCACATGTGATTTTGGAGCATTCTATATCTGCCATCAACCGGGACAAGCACCCAGAAAAGTAAGCGCCTCAAAACCAACCCCTATTCTGGTAAAACCAACGAAAATAACGAACTTTCCCGAACTTGAACGAAAATGCACTCTCTTTCTAGAGTGGTTCTCTTTCTGACCCTCCTCACAGGCACGTGCTTCAAGCAGACCTTGTGTGCTTCAGTCGTCAGATGAGCTATTCCCTGTGTGGGAATTTTGTAGCTTAAGACCGTTTCCCATTGAATGTTTGCAAGGTCTACTTTTATTTTCTCCCAGTTGATCCTCTTATTGTTGAAATTGAATTGATTGAATACCCCTTTACGCTTGTTGGGAATCTTAGACCTACTACCATTATTTATGCTAGTTCGCACTTCAATGAGGTTATGGTCTGAGTATGTAGTATCTGAGATTGTACTGTTTCTGATTAGTTCATCATTGTTTGTGAATAACAAGTCTAGTGTGTTTTCGTTCCTAGTTGGTTCTGTAATCTGTTGATTGAGCGAGAATTTGTCACAGAATCTTAAAAGTTTTCTGACCTGTGGTTGGTTATTTCCCAGGTTGTTCCCTGCTATGATATTTGTGTTTGCCATTCTCCATCTTAGACTTGGTAGATTGAAATCTCCAAGGAAGATAATATCTGGTGCTGGGTTCGCTAGATTATCAAGGATGTTCTCTATTTTGTGCATCTGCTCTGTGAATAACTCAACCGCTGTATCTGGCGGCTTATATATTAGAATAATAATTAGGTTTATATTTTCTACCTTAATTTTTCTTTCTTTTCTTTCTTAATTTTTTCTTTCATTATGTATCAAATTATTTGTAATAAAAAGGCGCATATTTTAAAACT
Organism: Procambarus clarkii; assembly: GCF_040958095.1. Lineage (NCBI taxonomy): Eukaryota > Metazoa > Arthropoda > Malacostraca > Decapoda > Cambaridae > Procambarus > Procambarus clarkii. The sequence goes on from NC_091198.1 coordinate 33,669,112, forward strand.
TGTCTCATAATAATAGAGCAATAAATAGAATTTTAACAAATATTTTAACTTTGGACGCTCATCATCACAAAATTAATTATATCTTTCCAGTGTTCTGACAAATTTTCGTGTTACATCTTTCATTTTGGTATCAAATTGTTCGCAATCTAAAGGCGCACGTTTTAAAACTAGTCCCATAATAATAGCACAATAAATAGAATTTTAACAAATATTTTACAATTTTGACCAAAAACATATATAATCTTTCAAGTGTTCTGACACCAAGTTTCGTGTTACATCTTTCATTTTGGTATCAAATTGTGTGCACTCTAAAGGCGATCATTTTGAAACTATCCCCAAGTCGATCTGATAAAAAATGAATTCTATATAAATATTTTTGTATTGGACACGAGCGCAGTCCAAGGTTAGGACTCGAGAAAAAAGTAGTGGACGCGAGCGATGTCCAAACAGAGCGATAGTGTTATTAATAATCTTGTGGACAACCTGAGAGACCCGTACCCATGAAGAGGGAAGAAGAAAAATTGAATCAATCCAAAGCACATCCCCGGACACAGAAGCCATGGCGCGCAAATAACGGCAGAGGGCCGCAACCAGACATGAAACATGATGCACCCTCGGCATGACCAACCAAGCATCAACAACCAGAGGACCCTTCTGGGAAAAAAAAAAAAAAAAATCTGAAAGCAGCCAGTCAGACGAGGAGGGCGTGTTTCAAGAAGTTCTGACAAGGAATAAGAAGAAACGCAGAAGACAGGATGCAAGGCGTAGTGTGGACAGTAATGGTACACTTAACGGAAACGACAAGAGAATGAAGAACGACGCCGAGACTGATGCAGACAAACGGACGGAACGATGTCAGGAAGGTGAGGGTCAGCGGAGATGGAGGCTTCTCTTCCCTGCCTCATGCACGCTGGCCTATCATCAGAAGCTGCTGTGGACAGTCACACTTGGAAGAGAACACCGCAAGTTCGAGCCCCTGTTGAAGGAAGGTGTAAACAGACCTTACTTAACGGTAGGTTCTATGGAGGCAGTGACGTTTCTTAGCCAGCAAGGATATGATGGAATTGTTATGGAAATACCGGAGGGGAACGAGAAGCTGACAAAGGTAATTATTTACAAATACCCTCAGATTCTAGACCCCGAGTTCATCCTCGACGACCACCGATTTGTGTGGGCCAAGCGTCACCTTATTAAAGGTGAAGCTAGGAGTCAGGTGGTGGCTCTAGTGAGAGGTGAAGTTCCCGAGAAAGTGTTCATCACCGGGGCTGGCTACAGGCATGTAGCAAAGTATGTGGAAGAACCCATAATATCCCTGAAATGCTGCAGATGGGGCCATAAATCCTGGAGCTGTCAAAATGATCCATGATGTCGTTTCTGCGGAAAGTCTCACCTCTCTAATGTGCGTAGAAGCAGACTTAATCTGGGGGAGAAAATAGTTCCCAGATGCTGCAACTGTGGAGGTGTTCACAATGCCAGCTCGGCTGTGTGTAGCAAGAGGCCGAGTATGGATGTTCTCCGGCCGGTGAATGTTACAGAGCAAGCAAGAGCTCTTATCCAGACACCGGGAGCACAGCAAAACAGTCTGCCCCAAACAGTGCCAGTGAACCGGACGAATGCATGGGTAAAGGAGTCACCTTTACTTAGGCAGGCTCCAGCAACAAGCAGCCACGCCACCACTCAGGACTCCAGCAGTGACAGTGTAACGGTGAGTGAAGTGGCTACTGTGGCTCAGAAAGAGGGTCATAGTGATACGGTCAAGGAAGTGTGGGCTGAACTTAGAAAAGTTGGTGAGTTCCTCCGACATCTTGGGCAGAGAATCGAGTCCATCGAGGCGAAATTGAACGTTCAGGAGGTCAAGGAAAATCACAAAACGGTGAAGGATAATCAGGATATAGTGGTTGAGGACAAGAATGAAATATTGAGTGATGAAATGAAGGAAAGTGAAGTGTGTGTGAATGATGATAGTCGTAGTGAAAGGAAGAACCCTATAATTACACATAAAATGAAGGAATCATTTGGGCCAATAATGGACGTCACAGGGCTGAAAAAATCTCTTGAGAATCGCAATGTCGCTTTTACTGGTGAACTTGGGAAGAGGTGGGAGATGTTATACAAGGTATGGCTATCATTTAGTGAACTTATTGGGGATGACTTAAACAGTGAATTGATTAATAATGGATCACCCTAGACTGAAAGTGTTGTCATGGAATGTTAATGGTTTAAGAAACAGGGTTACAGATGTTCATTGTTATGTGATGGGAAATGATATTGATGTTGTAGCTCTCCAAGAGACAGGGGATAGGAATGAAGGATTATTGAAATTAAATGGCTATAAAGGGTTTGACCTCTTCGCCGCAAATAACGTCAGAGGCACGTCGATTTATGTTAAGAACTCCATACCAGCAGAGTTAGTAGAACCGCCATCAAAAACGCAAGGTATAGAGAGTGTCTGTGTTAAATTATCATTAAGGGAAGGGGAATTTATTGTAGTTAATTTGTATGTATCCAGAAACTGCTTCGACGCTAACTATTTACCTGACTGCATTTATACTAATCCTTCACTGGTCATTGGGGACCTTAATGCTCGGCACACAAGCCTTGGGACAGTGGGTAGTATTAATACTAATGGGGTCAAGTGGTTACAGTTTCTACAAGATCATCCAGATACCTGTCTCTTGGGAAACAATGAACCAACTCACATCAGGGGAGGACGGCTTGACTATGCCTGCCTTTTAAACTCTCAGGGGATTATGGGGGAGGCTCGGGTTGTTCGGGAACTACTTAGTGACCACTTTGCCTTGAACGTTGAATTACCACTGGGGAAAAAACAAGTCCACTTTCAAAGGAAAAGGCTACATATTAATAAAGATATGAAAAAATATTTTATTCAAAATATGGGAGATTGGTATCAACATTACATGCCGCTCTGCGTTGATAGTTTTTACGAGGACATGGTCGAGAACATAGAGAAATTAGTACAGAGGGAAAATAACGGGGGCAGGGGAAGCAAGATGCATGGACCTAAGAAATTTAAATATTCCAATGATCAGCAAGTCAAGGGGTGGGAGAGAATGCTACGGAGTGCACATAAAGAATGGTTAAAATATGGAATGAGGGATGAAGAGAAAAATACAATGTTGGAAGTGGCTAGGGAATGCAGTCAGGTGAGAAAGGAGGCGCGGGACAGATACTGGCAAGACTTTGCTCAGTCCATTGGTAATACTAAGAACCTTAAAGACATATGGAGAGCAGTAAACAAAATCAGGGGTTGTAAGACCAAATTCATTGCTCATTCAGATCCAGGGAAAGTTGCTAATGAGTTAGTAGATAAATGGGCAAGTGCTGCTAGTATGGAGCAACCCGTTCTCGCAAATTTAATAAGTCAATATTGACTTATTAAATATGTGCATAGGTGACATACTTAACACTTTCGCGCTCTCCGCAAAGGTCACTCAGCCAACCGAATGTGCGCGCTGCGTTTTTATCGCTTAAGCGTAAAAACAAAAATGTGTATACTCTTTTTACTCTTCTGACCTTAGTTCTTGAGCTACGTATTTCATTTTGGTACCAACGTGTTCGCAATAAAATTCTCTAGAAGAACATTAGTAAAATAAGTCACGAAACATATAGGGATACCAGCACCAAATAAATAACTACGTAGATGACTCGCCGTGAGCCCCCATCAGCAACAAAATGTTTTTACTCTTGGGATTGTAATCACCTCCACACTTGTTCTACAGCGTTAATTTTGGTATCAATGGACTCGCAATGAAATTCCCAACACGGTGATATGAATATAAGCGTAGAATAATGATGCAGCCCGCCCGCAAGAGTGTGGGAAGTGGTGAAATTGTTACCCGGTATCGGTGACGGGACGACGCACGGCGCTTTGAAAGTTTATACTTATTTCACTCTCATGACATTCATTTTCTATGTACGTCATTCATTTTTATGTCAATGTGTTCGCAATAGAATGTTCTATGTGCCCATAGGTAAAAAATATCAACAAAGCGTAAGTTAGAATAGCGACAAATATAAAACAACGCTGGAACATATCAGTGAGCGTCAAACACACACGAAATATTTTTACTTTTGTTATGTTTGTCAAGATTATACTTGTTGCACACAGTTATTTTTGGTTGTATATTGATCGGAATAAAATTCCCTAAACAGACATATGCATATAATACATGATATGGGGGAAGAATTACCAGTATAAACGGCTAAAGTCACCCACCTGCAACCCGTTTGGGACAAAATACCATTTGATCGAAGTTATCCACACCTTTCATGAACTTATTGTACCATGCAGCCTAGTGGTGAGAAAGAGAGCCTCATAGCGCGCAGTTTGAAACAAACCCAAAGTAAATCGGATAAAAATTGAATTTTATACAAATATTTTAAAAGTAGACATAACTTTATGTCCACTATGCGTTTACGTTAGACGAAACCGAACGCGCCGGCGCGTCCAGATAGCGCGAAAGTGTTAACATAATAGATACCCTTAAAAAGATTCATAGAAAACACCGACCTTACCTAACCTTGTTAGTATCTTAAGATAAGCATCTTATTGCTTCGTAATTACAATTATTACCTAACCTATAATAGGTATAGGTTAAGTAATAATTGTAATTACGAAGCAAAAAGATGCTTATCTTAAGATACTAACAAGGTTAGGTAAGGTCGGTGTTTTCTATGAATCTTTTTAGGGGTATCTATTATGTTTAGTATATCACCTATGCACGTAGTTAATAAGTCAATATTGACTTTACGAATTTGCGAGAACGGGTTGTATGGAGTCCTTACCTGCAGACACGAGAGTCACCATTGAGTCATGGGAAAATATTAGAAATGGAGTAACTTTATGTGCCTTAAATACAAGATCTATAACATGCACTGAGATAACTCACGATGAGCTACTGGATGCTATAAAAAGTGGCAGCTCTACTGCTCCGGGAAAAGATGGAGTAACGTATGACATACTTAATTATTTAGCCGGTATGAAACCTAGTCCCTTACTTGATTTGTTTAATATAAGTTATAGAGAGGGAAAGTTACCAAGAAAATGGAAAGAGGCTGTCATCATTCCTATCCCTAAGTCTAACGGAGGCTACAGACCTGTCTCCTTAACCCTTAACATGCTCGGGGTCTAATATCCTGCCATCCGCACAGGCGCATGTCATTTTGAAAAAAAAAAAATTTTTTTTTTTTTTGCTAATCTGTTAAGTTCTGTTCACTGATCACGGGAAAAATAAAAAAAAAATTCTATTGTACTTACTTTTGTTGCAATAGAGCCGAGAAGCTCGGTGATGACGTCACAATCTGCATGTTCGCTCATGCAGTACACGCCCGGGAGGTGTTGCGCTCGGTCCTCAAACAGCCAGAGTTGCCACAAATATATTTTCGCGCTATTTATTTACAATGTCTAAGCGCATTTTATCTAATTTTCACTAATTGTGTTTCAAATACTGTTTGAACATATTTTGTATCAATAATTGTTGCATATTTGAGTATACACAGGCGCACACAAATGTTTTCAATTACGGCAATATAATATGTCATTACAGTCTATTATATTGTATGTTCTGCTTATATTTGTATATATTTACACACACGCACACGCTATCTGCTTATATGTTTACATATTTACACACTCGCACACGCTATACACACTTTGAAGCACACTTAGAAGATTTCTAGACTGTGGTAGTCATTGAAGCAGTCGACAGCACATAATGGGATACCACACGTTTCACACCATGTTTGCACAAGCTTCCGTTTCTTGTCTCTACGTGTCGTTGTTTTACACACCAAGCAATCACGTTGGGCTATTGCACGCTTCACACCAGGTGGCAAATACTTAAGTTTGTGTGCTAGGAAGCCTTCAGTGTGAGCGAGGCGTGGAGTACCAGCATGCTGCAACAGTGGGTTTATGATGGGCCGCTGAATACCTGGGACATCTTTTGCAAACTTTCCTAATAACTGTATTGCAGCATCAAATACAAAGTCACGGAAAGTGGGCTTATGTCCAGTTCTCACAAGGTACATGTTGAAACAGTTCAGCATGCTCATGTCCACAAGATGGAAGAACACTTTTTTCGTCCACCTACATGTCTTCCGCACACACTCTGCAGTGCCAATTATCATGTCTGATTTATCAATCAACCGCATGTTGATATTATAGTCTAAAACACAGTCTGGCTTATATAGTGGTGCGTTTGTTTTATGGCTCACTTTCCCACTGTTCACCATTGTTCCATCATGAATTGTTGTCAACAAGTTCACCTCTCTTTTGTCTTTCCACCGAACTGACAGAATGTTATCACTTTTCCTTCTCTGACACTCACCAACTGCAATGTCGTTGTCAAACACAGGCATTTCCCTTCGTTGTGGCTTTACTGTACCAACCAATCCGGTTCTATTTTCTAGCAAGAACCAAGCTAGCAAGGGACTTGTATAGTAATTATCTGTGTATAAAATGTGTCCCTTGTTCATCCACGGAGCCATTATGGTCTTCACTACACTCCCCGAGAATCCATGTTCGTCGTTACCGGGAATGTCTACATCACTAGCCGAGTACAGAATCATGTGTAACACGTATCCTGTCTCACAATCACAAAGAACAAAAAATTTCAGGCCAAATCGGTTTCGTTTTGAGGGAATGTACTGTTTGAATGGAACACATCCCTTGAAAAGTATGAGAGATTCATCAACCACCAGCTTCTGTGCTGGTACGTAAAAATCTCTGAATTTTCCAATAACATCGTTCATGTAGTGCCTCACTCGCCACAGTCTATCATCAGGTGTTCGGTCCTGAACACTTCCAAAATGTACACACCTGAGGAGTATCTGAAACCTGTCTCGTGACATATATTTCCCGAATAAAGGTGTTGGTATTGTCTTGTCCTTGCTCCAATAGTCATTTATTGCATGTTTGTGACAGTGCTTCATCAACAAACAGAGTGCCAAAAACACATACATTTCCGCCACTGTGGTATTTTTCCAACGCTGCAGTCGTGAAAATTCTGTGATTTCCCTCTCAATCAGGTAAGCAGCATGCAGGTTCGTTTGGTGTACAATGTATTCCATGAGTGGTTCATCATAGAATGCTGTAAAATATTCCATCTCAGCCATGTCCTCACCTTGATTAGGGAAAAGGTTTGTAATCCCTACATCTTTATCGTCAAAGTGAGGAATATTAGGAATAAAATCGTCACCATCACTCCACTCAAGTACACCAGGCGTCCTGCGAGATGCAGAGGTAAGACGGCGAGGAAGCGATGCATACTGGCGACCAGGAGCTGAATACCGTCTGCGAGAAGCACGGCGGCTACGTGCACGTGAGGTAGGTGCACGTGAGGTGGGTGCACGTGAGGTGGGTGCACGTGAGGTGGATGCACTTGAGGTGGATGCACTTGAGGTGGATGCACGTGAGGTGGATGCACGTGAGGTGGATGCACGTGAGGTGGATGCACGTGAGGTGGATGCACGTGAGGTGGATGCACGTGAACACGAGGGTCTTGGTCCCTCATGTGGTGCCATGCGGTGGCGCTTGGCCGGGCGAGATGCTGCTGACGCGACAATTTCTCGCCCAGTTACACCACTGGTACCAGCCACAGGCTCAATAAAACTTTGATCTGAGTCACTAAACCCAGAAAAGGAGTCACCTCCCTCTGACTCGTCACCCTCAAACAGAAAATATCCACAGGAACTGTGAGGTCGTGGTAGAATTGGGGTAGAAAATGGGCGAGGCATGGGAGAGCGTATAGGCCTCGCCATGGCATGGCGGTCATTCTCACTTTCACTGCTGCTGCTACTATCACCCGACAACTGTGTATAATCCTCATCGTTGTCTGAATCGTCAAACACACTTTCTTCACCTTCAGAGAATAATTCGTGGGCTATTTGCTCTGGGGTGAGGGACTGAGTGGTGCGTGCCCGTGAGGCGTTTGACCGTGCGCTCGCCATGGTGACTCTCGCTAAACTGAGGCCTCCCATGCCATCGGATCGTGAGCTGGAATTTTTTTCAAAATGGCCGCTGTTTACTAGAGCCCCTGGGCAGCATATGGGACCCCCAGCTACACCGCGGGCCATTCAAATCGTGCGCGGTACCCATACACTTCATATGAAGTGAAGCGCAGTTGACTGGTAAAACGATTTACACTTCATATGAAGTGATGCGCACTTTAAGGGTTAATATCCTGCTTTTGTAAAATGATGGAAAGGATTTTGTTAAATAGGCTACTCTACCTTGTAGGTGATAACATGTCCAGTAATCTCTTTGGTTTTATCAAAGGCAAAAGTACTGCGGATTGTCTCTTAAAGTGTTTGTCTAATGTGGATGACAATTGTAGAGTTTTTGTTGATCTACAAGGAGCATTTGATAAAGCCAATGGAGAAGTAATCTTATACGAATTAGCCAATCTGGGAATAACAGGGAGATTGCTACACTGGATAAGGGATTATCTACAAGGCAGAAAAGGTCAGGTGTATTACCAGGGTTACATGTCTGAGGAACGGAGGTTTCAGTTAGGTACCCCACAAGGGGGAGTATTAAGTCCCACCTTATTCAATGTATTAATGAACAGATTAGCATCAGAGATGTATCCTCCAGGGGTCACGACGATCATATATGCTGATGACATTCTTATACAAGGCACTTCTGGGAACAAAATTCAAACTGCTCTTAACATACTTGGTACAACCTGTCACAAGTTAGGCTTAGTTATAAATGCAGATAAAACCAAATACGAGTATAGGAAACGAAGAAATATAACACTTACTCTAAATGGTGTGGAACTGAGCCGTGTTCAGAAGTACAAGTATCTGGGCATGTATGTTGGATACACATGTGAGAGTAAAAATGCTGAAATAAATCATATCAGCACCTTATGTAAAGCCTGTCTGCATCCTCTGAAAGCACTGGCTTTTTCTGGTAAAGGTGTTGGGGTACCTATCTTACGGATGTTATACATAAGTAGTGTTCGGTCCCTGATAGACTACGCAGCACCCGTATTGTCTTACACAGGCCAAGGCAGAATTCAAAAAATAGAGCTGATACAGAACGAGGCTATGAG